>NC_142941.1:60293033-60318033 GCF_046866305.1 Octopus bimaculoides
ATATATATATATACACGCATTTATATACACATACAACTATACATATATATATACATAGATATACACACATATACATATATATATGTATGTGTGTGTGTATATATATATATATATATGTATATGTGTGAGTGTGTGTGTATATATATATATATATATATATATATATATATATATATATATACATATATATATATATATGTATATATATATATATGTATATATATAAGGATTATCTCTGCTATTTATAATAAAGACACACATGCAGTGACATCAGCCATTATACCATTATAAGCACCAGTTTGGGACAGAAAACCAGAGACATCCTTCAACAAACAGGCCAACCAAAACTACCCTTAACAAAATTGAGTGAAAAAAAACTACAACGGTGATCAGCTAAAATAGCAGCCAAATGTCTTGCAAATCAGACCTTAGTGTCTTAAAAACAACCAAACAAACAAACGAAAAAGAAAAAGGATATATTAGATCATGTAAACCTTGATACACAAAACGATGGGTGGGACATGGTTGGAATGTCTTTGATTATAGGCCTAGTTAATGAAAGTAAACCAAGGGCTGAATGACAACAAAATCAGAACTGTGAAGTTTATGTATATAGCATTGTAATCAGCAGACAAGGTGAGGACAAAACTATTACTACTACTGCTACTACTTCTGGTGGTGGCGGCAGCAGCAGTAGTGGTGGTGGTAGTAATAGTAGAAGTAGTAGCAGTAGTAGTTGTACTAGTAGTGACTGCCACACTGGTGATGTAGAAGTGTAAATAATGGTAACCTTTGAAGAGGTTTGAATATATATACATGTATGTATGTATATTCTTTAGTTTGTTTTAGTCAACACAGCCCTGGCTATGATGGAACACCATCTTTATATTATATGTACTATTTATATTCAAACACAAACACACATCTCTACATAAGGCACTCATGTACTGAATTCTATTTCATCTATTTTCTTCCACCAAACCGGTAGCAATAGAATGAATCAAGTGATTCCCCATACATTCATTTATATAGATATGCATGTGTGTACATGCATATATATATATATATATATATATATATATATATATGCACATACATACTCAAGCAAAATTGCTCGAATACATAGAAACACCTGCCTAGTCTCGATCCACTAACTCCATCCCTATTCATAAAGCTTAAATTACACAAGACCCTCAGGTACTTACTATTGTTGTTGTTGCTACTGCTGCTCCAGATATTGATATTGGAGAAATGTCAACAGTTTGCCTAGAGTTCAAAGTTTTTGTAACAATTAGAACACACCTATATTCAACAACATCGTTGTCAATCAAACAATTAAGTATATCTCTTTGTATCTCTCTATCTATCTGTCTGTCTGTCTATATATATATATATATATATATATATATATATATATATATATATATATATATATATATATATATATATATATATATATATATATATATATATATAGACAGACAGACAGACAGATAGATAGAGAGATACAAAGAGATATACTTAATTGTTTGATTGACAACGATGTTGTTGAATATAGGTGTGTTCTAATTGTTACAAAAACTTTGAACTCTAGGCAAACTGTTGACATTTCTCCAATATCAATATCTGGAGCAGCAGTAGCAACAACAACAATAGTAAGTACCTGAGGGTCTTGTGTAATTTAAGCTTTATGAATAGGGATGGAGTTAGTGGATCGAGACTAGGCAGGTGTTTCTATGTATTCGAGCAATTTTGCTTGAGTATGTATGTGCATATATATATATATATATATATATATATATATATATGCATGTACACACATGCATATCTATATAAATGAATGTATGGGGAATCACTTGATTCATTCTATTGCTACCGGAAGACTCACATACATAAGGTAAACAGTGGGCCAGGTAATATTTGGTGACATTTAATAATATGTACGTGTGAGAGAGAGAGAGAGAGGGAGAGAGAGAGAGGGGGAGAGGGAGAGAGTGAATGAGAGAGAGAGAGAGTGTGTGTAAACAAATAAAAAGTCATATACTCTAAAAAGAAAACATTACTGTTTGTATACATCCGGGATTGTTGGTTGCTTGGTCCAGCTAAATTATGCTTGAATTTCATTAATTTTATGGCTTGATTACCAAGCCCTCATCTGGAATGCTTGATTCTGCTTGATTCTTTGAATCCAATTTTTACATTATACACACATATATATATATATATCTTTGTATTTTGTATATGCCAGATGTCTACCAGTGTGCTCATAAAAAAAGCTCTTACGCTACTTATTGCTGGCTACTATATATGATTTTCAACATGTTGAGTAAGGAATCATTATGTATGCAGTACTCCATGTAGCATAAGATAAATAAATAACAAGAAATACTTCATGGATGAAGATTATATATACAAATATATATATATATATATATATATATATATATATATATATATATATATAATGTATATGAAGTGAGGATGACAATATGCATGCGTATATGTTTATACATATGTGTATTTGCATTCATACACACACAAAGGTATGGCTGTGTGGCGAAGAAATTCACTTCACAACCACATGGTTTCAGATTTGTTTCACCCCTGCATGACACTGTAGACAAGAGTCTTTTACTACACACGTTTGTGAGTGAAACAGGAAACAGGTCAGCAGGAAATATCTGGAAACCTGTCATACACGCACATACGCGCATATGTGTGTGTGTGTGGGTGTGTTTAGTAATGTGTATGGGCATGCGTTTGTGGCTTCTCATTTGCATCTTTAATATTAATTGCATGCTTTACTGCAAAACAGTTTCACTGCTTAGACAATGTTGTTACTATGCATGCTGGTGAGGAAAACAAGTCTGGTCACTGAGCAGTGAGCCATGCAAAAGTATCCTATTTGGAAACAAAGGTTGCTGATAAGAAGGGTATCTGGCCATGGAATCTTGCCCAGGAGTGGCTGTGTGGTAAGTAGCTTGCTTACCAACCACATGGTTCTGGGTTCATTCCCACTGCGTGGCACCTTGGGCAAGTGTCTTCTACTATAGCCTTGAGCCGACCAAAGCCTTGAGAGTGGATTTGGTAGACGGAAACTGAAAGAACCCTGTCGTATAAATGTATATATATGTATGTGTGTATATATGTTTGTGTGTCTGTGTTTGTTCCCCCAACATCACTTGACAACTGATGCTGGTGTGTTTATGTCCCCGTAACTTAGCGGTTCGGCAAAAAAGACCGATAGAATAAGTACTAGGCATACAAAGAATAAGTCCTGGAGTCGATTTGCTTGACTAAAAGGTGGTGCTCCAGTATGGCCACAGTCAAATGACTGAAAGAAGTAAAAGAGTAAAAGAGTAATCCATGCAGCCAGGAGAGAGAGAGAGAGAGAGAGAGTGTGTGTTTGTGTGTGTGTGTGTGTGTGTGTCTTGTAGCCTTCCAAGTCATTAACAAGAGTTTCAGGCCAGCCATCCGCAGGAGAGGGGTGGTGGAATTTTGAATTTTGGGTAAGAAATTTCAGAACTGGAGGCAAAGCCTTGGACTGAAGCACCTTGAAGTAGACTCAGCAATGATTAATGGTTCTGTAAGTTGCAGGAAAGACAGGGTGTAGCTACCATCAGGAAAATAGCCACGATCAGCATGCAGAAGCGAAGTAGGTAAAAATTCCATATAATGTGCAAGGTGTAGACAACAAAATACAAAGGAAGTGTAGTAGGATGACAGGCAGAAGAATACATCATCTCAAGTGTTCAAGTTGTTCTATAGAAGTAGTGTAATTAACAGCTTCTGTTGCATAGGTGACCTAATTAACCTGCAGTTGTTCTGAGAGCATAGTAACCGGAGTAAGGAACAGGGTGAAAGAAGTTCAAGGAGTTATTAACGTCAACTGGTTTCTCGCTCAGCATGGTGAAACATAAGTTCCTGCCCACTCAAACACAGGGAAGGGTATATTGAAATGGAGGAAGTGATGGAAGCTGGGATATATACAAAGGTGTGCAGATATGGCCCTGTGGTAAAGAAGCTTGCTTTTAAATCACATCGTTTTGGGTTCAGTCCCACTGCATAACCTATGCAAGGCAACGGTCTTCTACTACAGCACCAAGCCATGTGAGCAGATTCAATAAATGGAAACTAAAAGAAGCCCATCATATATACATGTGTATGTGAGCGTGTTACTGTCTCCTCATCTTGACATCACATAGTAGTTGTAAACGAGTATCACCATCATTGAAGCAGTGTCCTTTGTTTCCAATCTTCTCTGAAAATATGCCTAGTCATAGGGAAATATTACCTTACTTAGAATCAGATCAGGGTTGGCAGCAGGAACAGCACCTGGCTGCGGAAAACTTGTTTTAAAAACGTTTGTGCCCGGCTCGCATGGCACAGTAGGCATTAAAATGATGGTGACGATGATCTACAATTAAGTCTTTGGACCATTTTGTACCTCCTAAGTCTCATCTGCCCCTTTTTATCCATTAGATGTCTTCTCATTTTTATTATTGCTTACTCTCCTATTCACTGTAGCATGGCCTCGGAAAATTATCAATGGAGCAAGGCGAGGAGATACAACTCCAATGAAATCACATTCAGTGAAGGAACCAAAACAATGTCCTGCTGAATGAGGAAAAAATTTGAGCTCATCCACTTTGGGAAAGAGGATATACTTAAGCAGCCATATCCTATTCCATTAGCAAAATCTCCTAAGCTGACAAACAATGCCAGAAACTTTTATATACATATATATATGAGTGTGTGTGTATGTGTGTATACACACACATAGCACAAATGCAGGTATGGATGTGTGGGTAAGAAGCTTCCATATAGTCTTAGGTTAAGTCCCCCTGTGTGGCACCTTGGGTAAGTCTCTTCTGCTATATACTTACACCAACCAAAGCTTTTTGAGAGAATTTGATACAGAAAAAAAATTAAAGAAATCTGTTGTAAACCTGTGCGTCTGTTAATGTATGTATATGTTTATATTCATTTATATATTTGTAAATGAGCATCATAGTCACATTAGTGATGTTGTTTCCATTCTTCTCTAGGGTAATATTACCTTGCTTGGAAACAGGTGAGGGTTGGCAACGAGAAGAGCATCTGGCCATACAAAATTTGCCTCAACTAATTCCATCACACTAATGCAAGTATAGAATAGAGGACACTAAACAACAATAATGATATGTGTGTGTGAATGTGTGTATAAGCATATATGCATCTGTGTGTATGTGTGTATGTATGTATGTAAAAATCTAACCAAAATAAAAGTGAATGCCAAGAGAGAAGGAGAGGAAGAAAAGAAGGAAGAGAAACAAAAATGATAAAAAGTGAGAACTGATATTTCCACCTAAGGATTTCATTATATTCATGCCAATGTTGCTAAATTTGGCAAGATTAAACTCTAGATTATACTTATGACTACCACCATAACGCAACTGCCACAACTATAAACACTACTACTAGCATGAGAACGTTGCTGCTACAGCTACAAACATCTCTATCGCCACCACTACCAGCTGCAACAGATCCACTATGACCATCACCACAGTGTTACTACTACTACTACTACTACTACTACTACGGTACTAGTAGTTGCATCAGCACGACCAATGCCATCACCACAACAGTATCACTAGCTTCATCAGCACCACGACGTTGTCTTTTTTGCGGTTGTTTGATTTGCTACAAATAGCAATCAAATCTCTCTCAAATCATACTCTTTGGTCATAAATAAAGGAAGAATACATTAGATAATAGGGTACACCATATAGTTAAAACATGATAAAATGTTGTCAACTGGAAAGCTTTTGACCACCCCTCCACATATATATATACACACACAGACATATATATACATATATATATATACATACTTACATACATATATATATATATATATGTACATACATATAAATATACATATACACATACATATAAATATACATATACACATATATATACATATACACACATATATATACATATACACACATATATATACATATATACACATACATATATATATACATATATACACATATATACACACACATATATATGCATATATATATATATATGCACATATATATATATATAAAATGGAACAAAAACGCAATATATACATATACACACATATATACATTCATATATACACACATATATGTACATACATATATATATACATATATATGTACATACATATATACATATATATGTAAATACATATATACATATATATGTAAATACATATATACATATATATGTAAATACATATATATATATATACACATACATATATATATACACATATATATATACATACACATACATATATATATACACATATATATATACATACACATATATACATATATACACATGCATATATATATATATATATATATACACATATATACACACACATATGCATATACACATATACGCACTCACACACACACACAAACATACATTGCAATCATGGTTGACCTGAGTTTAACTAACATCAAAAACAGACAGCCTGCATGTAGCCATGGTCACCAAACTTGCTGCTAGTGCAGCGAAATCTCCCACGTATCACATCCTACAATCTTAAAGAAAGACTGCATTGAATAGTAATGATGTAGTCCTAGAAATATTAGCTGGTTACTGGCAATTGCAACGGTGATAGTTGGAATACCTATGATCAAGATTTCGTTCCATCAGGATTGACCTTGGGCTAAACAGCTACAGCACCACCACCACCACCACTCCCATTCCTAATAACAACAACAATAGCAAAAATAGTCTGGTAGTGTTCCTAATTGCCTATGGTGCCAGAAAGAAAGTAAAAAGAAAGAAGGAAAGCAAGAAAGAAAGAAAGAAAGGAAGAGGAAGAAAAAAAGAAACTTTTCTACCCCCTAACTTCACACTCTGCTTTCTCTTATCAATGCAGCAATTTAACAAAGCTGACATGAGGGTGGTAGGGGAGGAAGGTGGGTGGGGGGGGTAGAGAGGGATATATGAGAATATGGGAATTTCAGAATATTGGAAGAAGGTGTTATGGAGAGGGGTGGTGTGGGGGGGTTGGGGGTTTAGAGGAACTTGACATACAACTTGCAAGTGTATGCCAGTTGAACTTTGGGTCATGTTTTCAGGTGTCAAAGAGAGTTATATTAATTGTTTGACAGTTGCTGGCAGCACCATCATATTCACTGCTGCCACCGGTGATGCTGCTGCTGATGATGATGATGATAGCAGGAGTGATGGAGGTGATGGCGATGGTGGTGGTGGCAATGGCTGTAGAAATTGTGGTGGTGGTGGTGGTGGTGTTAGTAATAGTAGTAGCCTAGCAGCAGAAGTGATAATTATAATAGAAGCAGTTGCAGCAGCAGCAGCAGCAGTGGTGATGATCGCCATAGAAGCAACAACTGTAGTGGTAAGAGTAGAAGTGGTAGCAGCAATAGTGGTGCTGGTGCTGGTTGCTAGCACCAAACTCAACTTTGAAGCAAGGACCTGAACCTAACATAATTCTAAACCTTGTTCACTTTTCATGCTCAGGGGTTCTAATTTGGTGGGAAGGAATAGTCAAATATGTTAACTCAAACCCCACTGATTCTGGAAGAATGGAAGGTGAGGTCAACCTCATTGGGATTTGAACTTGGAATGTGAAGAAAAAATAAAGTTATGAAGAAGACTTTTGCTAGTTACATAAGCAATGAGGGTTTTACATTTAAATGTAGAAAGAAATGAAGCAACAAAAGTAAAAAGAAAATGATATTGAAATAGGATGTATGTGAAAAGGGTTTCTACCACCAGGTGCGATCAAGAAAAGCTATAGATTCTAGTTTGCCAGGGATACCAAGAGCAAGTGCTCATTTCTTGATTGTGGGGTTTGGCCTACAACTGTATGTCCAGAGTGAGGCCCATTTAGCCAAGCAAAGGAGGTGGTGTTGCATGATCCATCGACCTTTTAAAAATAGCAGTGAAATCTTCATCATTTTGCAATGTATTTCTTTAAAAGGGAAGAGATGTATGTTCAGATAAAGCTGTTCTAGCTACTCTACACTTAAAAAAAAATTATATGGGATGGCATGGCTGAAATGCCTTTCACTAGAGATTTTCGCAATTAGAGCCGACTTTCGGCTAATTTACAGGAGAGCAACATGTTTCTCTCCACCCACATCTTCTTCAAGAGATACTTGGAGAAATTGATGGTTTGACCAGAGAGTAAAAGCTGTCCCCTCACTTGTATCCACTACATTATCCTTTTCACCATATTTAGCCAATAGAAGAAAACTGTTTGTTCTTACCCTCCAAAAGAAGATGGTTGGTCATTCCTCAGAGAGAATAAACCAGATCTGTTCTACATTTTTAAAAGTCATTCAACATAACCAGTCATTCAACATAAGTCAGCAATGTTCAGACAAAGAAAACGATTTCATCACTCTATACAGACAAGCCCAACTGAGGATACTACTGCTACTACTACTACTACTTACTACAAACATAGATACAAGGTCACACACATGATGGGAAAGGTATAGTTGATACAATTAACCTAGTACACAACTGATACTTATTTTGTAGATATAAGAAGAAGTGAGCGAAAGAGTCAAGCTGACCCCAGAATGATTCAAACTCGGAATAAAGGAATGAAACTAAATACTCGTGAATATTTTAATTCAATAGTCTACCAAAATCATTACTGTCATACACTAACAACAAAGAAAAATGGAGACTGAAGAGCGAAAAAACATAATACAGGGTGAAAAAATCAATAAATAACCAAGTTCCAAGATATAGAAATATGATGTATTGTTTGAAGCATTGGTCTGTATGAAACTGAGATAGTGTGAAGTGTCAGTTTAAATTGATTGCTACACTTCCTGTGCCAGAAAGAAGATAAAAATACAATAACAATAAACATATAAACATGGAAAGCTTTCATGTCAACTCGTTCAGATCTTCAGTTATGAGTTTGGTTCCCACCAAAGGTAATTTTAACATTTTACTTTTTAGGTATTAAAAAAAAATGGTTTCTTGCTTTGGCAAATATTTTCAAAGAAGGTTGGTGGTAGGTGGTATATTCAAATACAGTGACCCCAGTAATGACTGCTTTTTAACTAGACCAAAGGCAAATTTAACAACAACAAATCTTTAATTTGAGACACAGTAAAAGAATGATGTAACACTATAGGGTTTTGTTGGATGCTCTTCCATTTCTTCTAATTCCAATGATGATGCTAATTGTGATTTGTAGCTTTTAGTCACATCAATTTCATAATTCTCATCCACTTTTGTAAAATTCACTGGAAGGGAGCACTTCCCTCTCTATTTTCAGAAAGAAATACTGTCTTCCAGAGAATTTTTAAGAAATAGAAAGCAAATTCTTTTACAAAATTGAAAAGCCTGTTTGACCAATACTTATCTCTGATTTCCATATACAAGACACTCATTTCTAGGAGAAACACTCAGTCTGTTGTATGTAACTTTCCCAGAGGCCCCACTACCTTTTTCAATCAACTAGGTTACATAAGAGTTGAATTAGAGTTAAGGTATAATGCCTAAACATATGTAATAAAACCATGTTTGCTGTTGACTTTGAAGTCAAGAACCGGCAGAATGGAGGAAGATGTGGGAATGGAGAAAGATGTGGGAATGGAGGAAGATGTGGGAATGGAGAAGATATGACAAAGTAAAATCTCAGGGTGGCTGGGCCCTCACAGATGAAGTGATGATAAAAGACTGAGATGAGTGAGTGGTCACCTACCATGCATCAAAGATATCAAACCTATGTCAGCTTGAGAAAGATGGCCATTGAAGAGGAAGATGATGGTTATAGTGGTGGCAGTGGTAGTGATGATGAGTATGGGAGCAGTAATGGTGGTGGTGATAGTAAGAGCAGTAGCAAAGATGATATTGATGCTGATAATGATAGTGATGGTAGTGACACTGATAGTGCTGACAATGGTGAGCCCAATGGAATATCATTTTGCTGAATTTTCCTTTCATCTTTTTTTGATAAAAGCAATCAACCATAACAATAGTGAGGCTCATCACAACATACTGCACCCTTCTCATTATCTAAATTCCTTTTTTTTTTTTGTTATTGTTCTTAACAGACTAATTCCTATTGATATACGAGTGTCGAGATATGGATGTAATGACATAATACTATGTGACTATCATCACATTTCACTGATTAAAGAGAATTTTATAATGATTGGTCATTACTATGATTACACTCATATACGGTTTGGAGTGTCAGGACATGTGTGCATATCTGTAAGTGTGTGTGTGTGTGTGTGTGTGTGTGTGTGTGCTTATATGTGTGTCTGCATGCTTGTATATATGTGTCTGCATGCTTGTATATGTGTGTGCATGTGTACTTATATGTGTCTGCATGTTTGTATGTGTGTTGTGCATGTGTACTTATGTGTGACTGCATGCTTGTGTGTGTGTGTGTGTATGAGTTTATGTGTGAGTAAGTTGGTGTGTGTGTGTGTGTGTGTGTGTGTGTGTGTGTGTGTGTGTGTCTCAATGTGTGTGTGTGCACCAGTACGTATGTTTCGGTGTGTAGGTGCGTGTTTGTGAATGCAGGAATTTGTTTCCTTTATGAATGGTGGAAGCTGGAACTTGTTACTGGATGTGGGGGGGGGGTTCTGCTTACCTATCTAATGCGTGTGAGTTTCTATGTACCTATATACATGTGCTTGTTGTTGTTCTGTGGGTGTATCTTTACAGAAGCTGTGTTGCTATTTATTACTGTTCTACTGACAGACTGAACATCACCTGGTGTACCACAACCAACTAATTGGCTTTGGGTACTATCACGAAAGGGTGGGGTTGCCTAAACAGGATCTCAGTTTACAGATACTTCACAAAGAATCAATAATGTATCTAACAACCCAAGGAAGTATTTTTGTTGCTGCTTAGTCCTAATTTGATATTCCAGCCATGACTATCCTACCTTATTCATATGTAGTGTATCTAGGACTACACTATCCAATATGTCCTTTTTTGATGATCAGATGGTAAAGTGTAATTTGAGGGACATTTAGCTGCTATTTCTTGATAAGTGATAATGTTGAGGCTCTCTCATTGGAGCACTCAGATGAAATAGTTTAATATTCTGCCACAGGATGGAGCCTCTATATCAGTGGTTCTCAACCAGGGTCCATATGGTGATTAGATTTTGGGATGCTAGCATGGAAAAACAGATCTAACAAGAGCACTCAGAAAGCGCAAACCTCCACCAAGGTAACACCAACGTCCTCTCAACGATTAGCGATTTAATAAACTTGAAATAAACTTGACTGCTCTCACAAGTGAGAATACTAAAAATGAACCTGACCATTCTCGAAAATTAAGTAAAAAAAACGAAAAAGATTATCTAGAATCCTTGTCCAGTACTGGATCGATCCCAAAATCTAATCAGTTTGTGCCAGTCACAAGACCAAATATTTCTGAAAGTTTCATCCAATTCCATCCAGCAGTTTTTGAGGTATCTTGTCCATGGACAAACAAACACAATTGAGAACAATGCCTTCGCTAAGGCGAAGGTAATAATGAACGAACTTATAAATATATGTATTCATTTGTTCATTCGTTTTTGTTTTTTTTTAATATTTTTATGTCTGATTTTTCCATGCTGGCATGGATTCATTAGACATATATTTGAAGCAGAATTTCACAAACAGATGTCTTTCCTATAGCCAGGATATTTTCTTCCATCAGACTTGGAAAGCACAAACCTACAGGAGGTATTGCTCACAAGGAATCTATAATACACGACAGAAACTCAAAAGTTTATCCAGTTCTCAGACATTACACATATTCCAAGAATTCGCCAGACATGCTGTATGAGTCATATAAGCTTTTCCCAGTAGGATGGTATCATGTTGAAGCATTATCTCTACACACAATTCAACCTACACTACTGCACAATCTCCCGATTCTACTTTACATATACGTATACTATTACATACCTATATATATATATACACACAAATATATATACATCATATATATATACATGTTTGTGTGTGTGTGCATGTATGCATATACATACATGTGTGTATATATATATATTCATGTGTATGTATATACGTTTGCGTGTATACACACACATAAATATATGTAAACATGTAATCCAAAATCATTGGTCCAACAAAATATATTTTGTCAGCCAAATAAATATGGATAAAATGTTTATTCACTCTCAAACATTCTTTATGCTAAGCAGCCAGACATAGCTTCTTTGAATACATCACCCACTGGTAAAATTTAAGTACATGTGTGTGTGTGTGTGTGTGTGTGTATATATATATATATTTGATTAATAAGAGAGATAGAAGACATGAGAATGTGTATTGATCACTACAATTGTTTCGACCCATCTACCATCAATCCCTCATGGGTGGGATATTGAACATCTGGTTTAGGGGTTTCCATCACTGTAGATGTGTCTCCTCAAGTGATTACAAGATGTGTCGTGTTAAAATAATGTACTTTACAGGTAAACTATCAGGTGTATATCATACAATTAATTAACTAATAATAATACACACACACACACACACACATGCAATCATTTGTAAAAGCCAAGTAATAATGATTGGAACCAGTGGCATTTGGTTCAGCAAGTTAACAATTCAATGAGATGAAAGCTAACTTAATTAATTATACATACATACATATATATATATACATATATATATATATATATATATATATATATATATATATATATATACACATCTAATACAACTAATACATCTGTTTGTTGTTTACACACCCGTCTTCGTCTTTTGTAAATTCTCACTATATATATATATATATATATATATATATATATATATATGTATGTATTCTTTTATTTCTTTGTATATTTTGAATATGTATTTCAGGAAATATCTATATATATTTAGTTTTATGACATTTATAGAAATTCAGTACTGTGATCCAAGATTATTGGAAATGTAAGTGATTTGGCTAAAGAATCATACTTTAAACTGCAGTCAATATTAAATGCTTAAACTGTAGTTTAAAAATGGTGTCACAGAACTGTTCTGCTGGCACAAGGCCATTTTTCCCTAACATCAACACAGCCATGGTTCTGTTCTGACACAATAAATGCATCTCCTTTACCAACTTCACCAGGAATTTAGTCTCAGCCATTACTACTGAATTCACAAAAAGTATGTGAGTGCATGAGACTGTATGCGAGTAGTGCATGTCTGTGTATGTATATACATATATATATATATTTAATTATATGTATTTCTTCTATCTTAATGAATAAAAATTCTTCGGATAGAATAAATGGGTTAATAGAAACCAATGTAGCAAAGAACACAAAATAACTGTGGTGTAGTTCCTGTTTTTAAGGCAGGAACTCCTTGAAATTTTGGGTATTTGAGTATATTTAAAAATTTAAGGAATGGAGAAAACGCATGTTATAATTGCATACTTTATTCCTACATATGTTTCAAAGGATTACAACCTGTGTGATCCATAGGGATCTGTGATATTAAAATTGTAACCTTCTCTTCAGGGAATGCATGGGAATCATCTTAAACATAAGACATTATGACCGAGTATGAAAACAAATATATATATATCATCATCATCATCATCATCGTTTAACGTCCGCTTTCCATGCTAGCATGGGTTGGACGATTTGACTGAGGACTGGTGAAACCGGATGGCAACACCAGGCTCCAGTCTGATTTGGCAGAGTTTCTACAGCTGGATGCCCTTCCTAACGCCAACCACTCAGAGAGTGTAGTGGGTGCTTTTACGTGTCACCCGCACGAAAACGGCCACGCTCGAAATGGTGTCTTTTATGTGCCACCCGCACAAGCCAGTCCAGGGGCACTGGCAACGATCTCGCTCGAAAATCCTACAGGAGCCAGTCAGGCGGTACTGGCAACGGCCACGCTCAAAATGGTGCATCTCATGTGCCACCCGCACAAGAACCAGTCCAGGGGCACTGGCAACGATCTTACTTGGCTTGCCGGGTCTTCTCACGCACAGCCCATTTCCAAAGGTCTCGGTCCGTAGTCATCGCCTTGGTGAGGCCCAATGTACGAAGGTCTTGCCTCACCACCTCAGCCCAGGTCTTCCTGGGCCTACCTCTTCCACGGGTTCCCTCAACTGTTAGGGTGTGGCACTTTTTCACGCAGCTATCCTCCTCCATATATATATATATATATATACACACACACAATACATTATATTTATCTAAACACTAATTTTTGGTCAAAACTCACTAAATGCATTAAAACCATATATGTTCCTCCAAGCATATGATTTATGTAAAAAAGTACTTTATGTAAAAAGTACATGCACACACACACACACACACACATACATACATAGACACACAAACCAGATACATACATACACACATCAGCTGACAACTGCACATGCATCAAACCAACCATACACAGAGTTTATATTCTAAGTCCTTCGGTAGGATATTCCAATAATAAACCAGAAAATTACTGAAACAAACACACACACACACACACACACACACACACACACACACACACACACACACACAGAGCAGAATCAGTAACAAAAAGTAAAAAAAAAAAATAAAAAATAAAAAATAAAAAGACACCTCCATCTACTCCTGACCCACCAACTGTCAACTAACTAAGGATTATTAAGAGCTGCATCCATTTCAAAGTGACTTGTTTACCGGAGTATGTCGGGCTATTTAGACACACTGCTGATATTGCTTGCTTTCATTACATCACTGCTTGCCAGCTAGTTCCTCTTTTAGTACAAGAATTTCAGGAATACTTTTGAGAACAGTGACAAACCTCATTTGTGTGTGTGTGTGTGTGTGTGCGTGTGTACCAGTCTCTCTCTGCATGTGTGTGTGTGTGTGTGCGTGTGTACCAGTCTCTCTCTGCATGTGTGTGTGTGTGTGTGTGTGTATATATTGCACTCCAGTCTATCCTAGCTATGATTACAGAACTCTCACCACCAGGGTGAATTATATCTATCCAATCATGTTGTAATCTAAATTTACATACTTACACACATTAACACAAATTATCTATCTGTTTCTCTCTCTCCCTCTCTTATATATATATATATATATATATTTCAAAATATAGAAAGATATACATGTGAGATATATACATATGTATATTCACACACACATACACCAATGACACTATGTACATGTTTTGAGAGAGAGAGAGAGAGAGAGGAGGAAGGGGGTAGGATATTAGAAATATTCTTAGTAAGATATTTTTATCTGAAGTTATGCGTTGGAAACGGTATTGCCTTTTTATCGAGTCCTGTTTTTTTGCTCAAGTGCCAACTATTAAACATATGTAGTGAAACCTGTCTCTCGGGCATTCAATCATAAATAATAACGAAGCTGCTAACATCTAGCCTTCGGCTACCTTGGCCCTTTCTGTCCATCATCCTGATTGGTTCTTATTTTTGCGCGGCAATTGTCCCCATGTTCTGCTTGCTAAGGGGGTATTACGTCCAATCGTGGCTTTGTGATAAAGTCACGTGATAGAGAGTTTTTCTGGGTTTCCGGTTAGCTCTTTTTCGCCACCCACATACAGAACACAGCCAATTCCAGCGCCGACGTCTTCACCACCAATGCACTGGCTACCATTGTCGTCGCCAGCAACACCAACAAGAGTGGTTTTATCTCGACACTGTTGAGTGGATTGTTTCCACTCACGAATAACAGTCAAAACTAACCAGCCAGAATATACTATACCAGGTAACACAGGTCGCAGCATTCGACGCTCAACACACATAGTGTGATACTACAGCTCTGCTCCTTGGCCACAACTTCCTGCGTATGAACATTCTATCTCCTTGTGTAACTCTAATACGAACTGGTTTTCTCTATTCTCAGTGTTTAAGACTTTTTACTGTCTATGTTACAGACACTCTTTCTATGTTCTGTGTTTCCTCTCACTCACACGCACACTTGTACTCTCACATATTGTACACACACACTATTGCTTATACGACTGTCCGTCACTTCACATTGTTGTATACCTTCTCTTGTACACGAAGGCCTGACTTATCTACTGTGTTAATTATATATGTCGCATGCACGCGCACACCGACACAAACAGTTTCACTTTGTTAATAAACTTACTCTCATTATATATCTAACGGTTGAGTTTGTCCTAAGTTCTTTTACTGGCACCATGGCTCGTATCTCATGATGAGCCTTCTATATATATATCTTATTTTGTGTTCGACCGTGCGACATGGTAAAAAGGAGCCTTTACCTGTTATATGGGTGTATATACTTGTGCATGTATATTAGCACGTGTTATATGAGTGTATATACTTGTGCATGTATATGTGTATATATTTGTGCATGTATATGTGTTTATATTTGTGCATGTATTTGTGTATAAATTGACACAGAACTTGGGCAGCTCTTCAGCTGATCAGCTTCTGTCAAACCATCCAATCCATGCCTGCAGATGTTAACATGATGTTCTCTTTTTTTTTTGTTTGTTTCTTTCTTTCCGTCTTTGTTGCTGTACATATTCACTAAGGGGTCATACAAAGCGGTCTAATGCCCTTAGCTTAGATTTTTGGGGGACAACAAGATCGAACCATCTCAAGTGTAACTGTCCGAAATTGTTGTGACTTCTGATAGTTGCCTGATGAAAGAAAGCCAAGAATAACACGTCTTTTTTTTGCCTGTCCTTCTAATTGTTGTTTCTCTTGTCCACCTTTGTGTCTGAATGTTTTAATGCCCTCTATTACGTTTTTGTTCCATTTATATATTTATATATATATATATATATATATATATATATATACATATGTGTGTGTGTGTACATGCTTGTCTATGCAATACATACATGTGTGTGTACAATATATCTATGTGCAAAATGTGTGCGTTCATCTGTGTGTACATGAGTATATTGGATAGAAGAAGGTGCTATATGTGTTTCATGTGTGTGTACACATGTATGTGTGCAAGACTCTCTCTCTCTCTTTCCCCAACTAGCTTTCTATAATTGAAGGTCAGACATTCTAAGTAATATATAATACTTTCTGTTCCTGTTCCTGTTCCAACAGCAAAAATAGTCTCTGGGAAATATGTCAGCTTCTGAGAAATCTATTAAAGTTAAATGTTCCAGTGCATAAAGCAACGGAATGGTAACTTTTGGGTCAAAAATTCTAAAACCACAACAGATGAAGAGATTGGCATTTATCTGCAGCAAACAGACAGAATCGTTAGAATATCAAAGTGAATTCATCATCATCATTGTCGTTTAACGTCCGCTTTCCATGCTAGCATGGGTTGGACGATTTGACTGAGGACTGGTGAAACCAGATGGCTACGCCAGGCTCCAATCTGATTTGGCAGAGTTTCTGCAGCTGGATGCCCTTCCTAACGCCAACCACTCCGAGAGTGTAGTGGGTGCTTTTACGTGCCACCGGCAGCGGCAACGCTCAAAATGGTGTATTTTATGTGCCACCTGCACAGGAGCCAGTCCAGTAACACTGGCATGGTATTTCTTCTGGCTCTTTATGTTCCGAGTTCAAATTCCACCAGGGTCAACTTTGCCCCTTTCGTTCTTTCAGCATCGATAGAATTAAGCACCAATCAAGTACTGGGGTCAATGGTATCAACTAGCACCCTCTCCTCAAAATTACTATCTTTGTACCTAAATCAGAGGCTATTATTAAAAGGTGTCAGGTTGGCAGAATCATTAGAGTGTTGGGGAAAAAATTACCTTGCTGCATTTGTTTCAGTTCTTTACATTGAGTTCAATTCCTGCCATAGCCAACCTTGCCTTTCACCCCTCCAGGGTTGATAAAATAAAGTACCTGTCAAGTTCTGGGGTCAATGGCACTGACTATTTCCTCCTGTCAAAACTGCTGGCCTTGTGCCTAAATCAGAACCGGCTATTATTACCAAAGGCAGTGAGATGGCAGAATTGTTAGCATACCAGACAAAATGCTTAGAGGCGGCATTTCATCCATCTTTACATTCTGAGATCAAATTCCACTGAGCTCAACTTTGCCTTTCATCCTTTTGGGGGGGGTCAATAAAATAAGTACCAGTTGAGAACTGAGGGTCGGTGTAATCAACTTACCTCTCCCCTAAACTTGCTGGCCTAGAGCCAAAACGTGATATTATCATTATTATTATTATTATTATTATTACTATTCAAGATGATGAGCTGGCAGGATCGCTAATATGCTGGGCAAAATGCTTTCTGGCATTTTGTCCATCTTTACGTTCTGAGTTCAAATACCACCAAGGTCAACTTTGCCTTTAATTCTTTTGGGGTCGATGAAATAAGTACCAGTTGAGTACTGGGGTCAATGTAATCGATTTATCCCCTCCCCAAACTTGCTGGTCTTGTGCCAAAATTTGAAATTATTATTATTATTATTATTATCATTATTTTTTTTCTCCTTTCTTGTTCAGCACCCATTATTATTTATTTATTTTTCATGCATTTCTGAGGTAATTCTACATTTCTGTCAGATTCCTCTGGACTGTTGCAGTTAGGGCTATGACTGTCATATGAGGAAGGCTTAATATTCATAACCTTTGTAGTGTTTCTGAGACCTATGAGGGCAAAGAGAGGGGAAGAAAATATGCAGGTTGAAGAGAAGGACCATGTGTAAATTGAGAAAGGTTTTGGAGACCTGTTGTGACGGGTACAAATTCTTGCTAAAGGCACAAGTTGGAGACACAGCACTGTTCTGAAATCAATAAGTTCAATCACCAACTGATGGATACATCTGATTGGAAACAGTGAAGTTATTGGCTATATTTATCACACTTCCTGGTGATAAATATTGATTAGTGATAACACTAATGCCTACACTAAAGCAAAATTCTATGCAGGAGAAGAAGAAGAGGAGGAGGAGGAGGAGATAGCTGCAGTTATAGTAGCAGTAGGAGTTGTACCCACTGCTGCCAGCAACTGTGAATTGTGGAAGCAATTATTTGAAGAATGTGTGACAATCTGTGTTGTATGAAATGTGAGTCATTAGCAATGTTTTGGGCAAGTGTGTGTGTATATATATATATATATATATTAGAGAGCTCTTACCCCTGCTGGCGACAAAGGGACTCTCACTCAGAGTAAAAGGCAGACTGTATGACGCATGCGTACGAACAACCATGCTACATGGCAGTGAAACATGGGCTGTAACTGCTGAGGACATACGTAAGCTCGCAAGGAATGAAGCCAGTATGCTCCGTTGGATGTGTAATGTCAATGTGAATACCCGTCAGAGTGTAAGTATCTTGAGAGAAAAGCTGAACATTAGAAGCATCAGTTGTGGCGTGCAAGAGAGACGATTGCGCTGGTATGGACATGTGGTGAGAATGGAGGAGGATAGCTGCGTGAAAAAGTGCCACACCCTAACAGTTGAGGGAACCCGTGGAAGAGGTAGGCCCAGGAAGACCTGGGCTGAGGTGGTGAGGCAAGACCTTCGTACATTGGGCCTCACCGAGGCGATGACTACGGACCGAGACCTTTGGAAATGGGCTGTGCGTGAGAAGACCCGGCAAGCCAAGTAAGATCGTTGCCAGTGCCCCTGGACTGGTTCTTGTGCGGGTGGCACATAAGATGCACCATTTTGAGCGTGGCCGTTGCCAGTACCGCCTGACTGGCTCCTGTAGGATTTTCGAGCGAGATCGTTGCCAGTGCCCCTGGACTGGCTTGTGCGGGTGGCACATAAAAGACACCATTTCGAGCGTGGCCGTTTTCGTGCGGGTGACACGTAAAAGCACCCACTACACTCTCTGAGTGGTTGGCGTTAGGAAGGGCATCCAGCTGTAGAAACTCTGCCAAATCAGACTGGAGCCTGGTGTTGCCATCCGGTTTCACCAGTCCTCAGTCAAATCGTCCAACCCATGCTAGCATGGAAAGCGGACGTTAAACGATGATGATGATATATACCTGCATCTCCCTATAAATACATACACACACATTATATACATATATACAGTTCAAATTTACAGAAAAACAGAAGACAAAGACAGGTGTAGGAACAACAAGTAGATGTCTTAGTTTAAGGCTCAGGAGAAACGGAAAAGTCTTAGTTTAAGGCTCAGGAGAAACGGAAAAGTCTTATGTTTTGAGCCTATGCTCTTCAACAGAAAGGAATAAGAGGAAAGAATGGAGAGAGAATGAAAAAACTGGTGAGAGAAAACACACATGCACACACACACATATATATATATATATATATATATATTATATATATAAGTGTTTGTCCCCCCAACATCGCTTGACAACCGATGCTGGTGTGTTTACGTATATTATATATATATATATATATATATATATATATATATATATATATATATACATCTACTTCTACATAAAGTGTTGGTGAAAAATATATAGCTATACACTGTAGTACAGTACAGCAATAATAACATAGTCTGAAAATATTGATAGAACATTCTTCCAAGATGTTTAAACTTGAATATTTACATGCAGTTACTCCAAGATGTACCCAATTTTTTGAGATGCAAGATGGGCATCTTTTGATTAACATAGACTACAAAGCCACAAATTTGGAGTTTTGTGAACAGACAATATGACCTCCAGTACTTAACTGGTACTTAATTTATCAACCATTTCCCTCCTGAAGGAATGTTTTTTCTTATTGACAATAATAAAGATATTAGAAAACTTAAAAATTAAGAAATAAAAGGCAATAAAATACTAATAATCAATATCATCTTAATAGTATATTTGGATTCTTGAAAGAACATAGCTTTCCAAAGCAGTTTTCCAACATATTCTGTCTTGGATATTTTTCATTTGGTTCCATTGTTATCCCTAACATTTTCAATTCCATTTCAGCCAATCTCCACAAGTTGCTCATTGGGTATCCTACCTTCCTATTTTCTCCTTTGGGTTTCAGTCCAAGGACCATCTTGTCAAACATGTCTACAGTTATCATAATATAAATGAGCAAGCATAAAACAAAAAAAAAATGGAAAAACAAAAAAACAAAACAAGGAATAAAGTAACTTACTTGGCTGATTGGATGTGACACCCATCCAGTTTGGACTTGGTACTGAATCCTTAGTAAGACTGTATCCATTATGGGGCACCTGCCGTCCCTCAAGAGACTGTCGCCTTGGTGGGACTTGGGGACTGCAGGGAGGAGAATGAAACGACACCTCCCTAGCAAAGCTTACGCTTTTCTTAGAACGCGCCATATCCTTCTCGCTCAGTGATGTGTTACTGGTTTCATTGAGTATCACGTCGCGTGTTGGATTGGCTGACACGCTGTCGCTTCCACAACCACCCGACGGTAATACCTCCACAGGGGATGATGCTGCAACAGCATCAAAGTCTTTCGGGTAATCAATGGGTCCGTCAGCACCAGCCATTTGGTCTCGGTCACAGCCGTAAGAATGTCGGTGTGTAGTAGCAGCAGTGTTGTGTTTTTTAATATTGTCAGTCCAGGGAGCCTTAGCGTAAGGGTCGGATAGGGATCGCTGACGTTTGCGCAGGCAGGATTTCAGGGGCCGTTTGTCAGGACAATAAGTTTCTGCTAAAGTCAAACCAGTATTTCGCATGCGAACACACTGGACAGCATCTTCTAGCCCTTCTTGTTTCTCATCAAATACCTGGTTGTCATAGTAACCATCTGTTCCTAACCTACAGTCACCATATTCCTCATTTTCTTCTAATTTGCCCTCCAAGGATTTCTCAGGTGAAGTAGGTGTCTTTTCTTCAGCAACACTATACAAAGTTTCTGCTTGAGCCGAGTTGCCACTAGAGTTTGAGGAAGTACTAGCACTCCATCTCTTCCATGGCTTTTGACGGTTGTGTGCAGGGTGGCTTTCATACTGATACCGTTCATAGCGGCGGTCAACTGCTCGCGTCTTTGCTTGGGTCTCCTCGGGCTGGCGTACTATACGCGGGAAGGTTTCAAAACCAGCGCTGTTGTAGACATATCTGGTATCCAACAACGCTGCACAGCATGGCAGTCTGGGAAAGCTTCCAAAGCTGCCATACCAATAGTCAAAGCAACCAGGATCAATTCCTGAAGATGTAGAACTAGTGCTAAATCCACTACTACTTGAGTGCCAATCAGCTCCACGACATGCTCCAATTGGTCGAAACATGCCTGAACGTCGGCTACAGAAAGGCCCTGATATATGCATAGCTTCTGGTTTTTGGAGTTTCTTGAGTTCTTCTAGAGTTTCCTTAAAATTAGTATTTGGAGGTGCATTTGAATTAGTATTTGGTCGGTGTATTCTAGGATTAATTAAAACAGGTTTATCAGTGGAGCGCCTCTGAAGTCTTTGCAAAGAAGGACTTGGAAGGGTAATAAAACTTAAGTCTGGCAAAGACCTGTGTGAATAAAATACTTCACGTGCTATTCTGGTGGACATGTGAAAAGCTTCTCTTGCTTTCGTTCTTTCAGATTTTGCCATCATGTGGCAATGACACTTTGGTATATCATAGCTTCCTTCAGAGGTTTGTTTACAGTTTCTCCTCAAACCTGATGCCATGGAGCGTTCATCTTCGAAAGACGTTTGGACTCCACAGTCTCTTGTAAGAGGTGGAAACTGGGCAGAAAAGTTCTTGGTTCCCAACCATACATTGACAGATTGAGGAGAGATAGCTGTTGCTTGGGTACGTTTTCGGTTCAGGGGCACCTGACAACAAGCTGATCTCAATTCAAAAGAACTGAACCCTTCTCTACAATCGATGCAGTCTTTAACATCGTGAGCAGAATTGATGTGGTGGTGATGATGATGGTCAAGATGGGATGAATTCTCCCAACCTGTCTGTTCACACTGTATAGCCAGATGAATACCATCTGCACCTTTCATATCATTGATGTACAATTTATCATCACTGTTCACAGACCATTGACCACTACCAGGTCGACTAGATGTGCTACTATTTAAAGACCACCCAGGTATATGGATATCTGGAGATGATGCTTTTCCCATTGCTTTCATACGTTGGTATAGCTCCACTAATGTCGCTGAGTAACGCTTATTCTCAGCTTTCTCATCGTCCTCTTCTTCTTCTTCTTCTTCTTCTTCTTCTTCTTCTTTGCTACTTTCTAACTCTTTTTTCTTCTCAGCAGCAACTTTCTGCCATGTCCGCAGACACAAGTCTGGCATACTGCAACTTTTGCCACCACTGTTTTGATTAGAAAGTTGTTTACCTTTACGATACATTGTCTTGATTTGCTTCCATGAAACCATGGTCTTGGGGCGAGAGTGCGAGCCAACCTTATTTTTGAGGGAACTAAATGTTTGCATGCTGCACCCATTTCTTGGCAAGCTGTGCGATATTATGCGGCCTTGGCCACTACATTCTGACATCCCCGAAGAAGTAGACTCGTTTTCAGCCTCCTGATTTGTTTCAGGTAGTGATGTGAGTTGTCCAACGAAGCGTGTCTTTGCTGTAGTGTCTGATCTTAGAAGTCTTAATAAAGGTGGACATTTTGCTGATACTTCTCCATCTCGGCAGTAGTGGAAGCTGTTTGCAAAAACATCTTCCGCTCCTTCCCCAGAAGAGGTACAGTAGGGATGAGCCCCACTCTCATTATCCTCAGACTCGTGCGTTCTCAAAGGCGTTAATGAAATTTCTGCTTCTGAACTGCTTGTCTTGCTCTGCGACCCAACAAATGATAAGCAGTAATTTTCTTTGCGAGGGTAGCAGTCTATCACCAGCTTGCCATCAACTGACTGGTTAGGATCCATTGACGATTTACTAATTTGAAGGTCACCGGGCTTGTGCCCGTGGTCCAGACTGTCGTTAAGAAGATGACAAGGAGGTGCCTCGCTGGTTGGTGTTGGGGTGAACAATGGATCACTACTAAGTTCTAACATTTCACTGGAGCACATCATGTCCCGCTCACTAGTTGAAATTTCCATTGAATTTTGGTTATCAGAAAACTCCAATTCGCATTGATCCTCGAAGGGCGCGGGGGTTGCGTCAGAGGAGGATTTTAACGATTCGAAGCTCAGATAACTACCATTCAGCATTTGAGGCAAAATAAACATCTCATCTCTTCCTATATCATCAAGATTAATCTGTGGATTACTTAGATTTGGTTCAAACTGAACAGAGAAATCCTCATCATAAAAATACTCTAATGCGTCTTCCGGTGACTCATTACTTGTGCTTCCTGAACTTGTTTTCATTGGTTTCTGCTGTGTTGCCATTATGTATGAGTTGCAGAGTTCTGTTGTACCTTTGATTTTGTGATTTACTTCATTTGATGAATATCCACTATCTGGCTCATAGTCAATGGGAGGTGACAGCTTTGTTGGAGATAGTTGTTTCCAAGTGACCAGCTGATTCTTATTCACTTCACTGTCTTCCCCCCATATTACACCACTGGCTGGGTTCTCCTCGCCTGACGAACCACCACTACTACTACTACTGTGTGGAGAGAGATTTTTTTGTTTGGTTGGCGACAGATCTTTCCAGGTCAGCTTGCTGGGTACATTTGCGGCTGGTTCGGCACACACACCAGTTGACTTTTTTGTGCCGACAATGGAGTTATTCATCTCGGAATCTAGGAAGTTAGAACCAGAAGTAAGAGCTTGTTTGTTTCCATGGTGATCGACAACATCAGGCATGGTGTTGGTATGATTTTGATACATCTCATGGAAGTTCAGGCTAAAGCCCATATTGTTCCCTTCTTTAGCTGGAGATAGAATCCTCCATGGCTTCTGCAAAGAGAAAAAGAAAAAGAGAAATAAGAATTAGTCTTCTAATAGAAAATATGATGACATTTACAAAATAAATGTACATATATGCAAACAGGTTCAATCACACACACATATATAAACAGCCATCATGTTGATAGATATCTACATACATATCACTGCCTCTGCTAACACCAATACCACAAACCAATCTGAATAGTGTAACTAGGATCACATTATCTAATGTATCTCCTTCTTTTAAGACAAAAATGTGTGAAAAGGTGGGGAATTTGTCTGCTATTTTTAGCAGAGTGAGTGATAAAAAATTTT
>NC_142941.1:60323033-60328033 GCF_046866305.1 Octopus bimaculoides
CACAGTAGCTGCCAAACTGAATTCAAGATGAATCATCTCACCAAAAGAGATGTTTGTCACAGCAGGAAACAATCATTACAAAACAACAAACACAGACTCTTGAACATATTCATCAAGTTCCATAATAATGGCTGCTGTTGAAGAGGAAACTATTTGGCAATGGCGGCCACGTCAACTATGCAAATGCTTTCTAAGATAAAAATGTCGTAACAAGATTACATTACTGCTACTGCCATTGTTGTTGTTGCTATTATTAATTATTATTATTATTATTATTTATTATTACTTATTATTATGTTACAGCTCAGAGTAGTTGTAGAATTAATGATCTGTTGGATAAAATGCCTTTACAGAATTTACCGGGGGGGGGGGGTCTTTTCTTATGTTCACAGTACAAATTCTAGGGTTGTCAACAGCCAAATTCATATTTCCAAGGTAGGAAAAATTAAGTATAAAACAAATACTTTGGTTGATTTAATTGACTATACCTTTCACCCAAAATTTATTGTCTTGCGCCAAAGTTAGAAGCTGAAATACATCATACACCATAATAGTAACCTCCAGCTTCACTAGAATATCTGCCAAGATATTCCAAGGTGACTATAATACACTTGTTCCATATTTTGTCCTAAGCTTATTGCTCTAGAATGACCAATAAATAGATCCAATTAAGAAAACTATATGAGAGGAGCTGGTTCATTATTATCTTCTCTTCATGGATGACCTAAAATTAAATGGTGCAAAAGATCATCAGCTTGAGGGTCAATCAACTGAACAAGGACATTCTGGATTGGATAAATAAATGCAAGGTGTTGATTCAGGCCAGATAAGTAAACCAAGCAGACGATTTGGAACTCCACCAAAATGGGAGATAATACAAGAGTTGGGCAATTTCAAGTTCTACAGATACTTGGGGATGGGTGAAAGTAAAATTGTGTGAAAGCTGTGTGAAGAAGAATGAAAAATGAATATTTTGATGGAAGAAAAAAAATCTAGAAATTCGGTAACAACAATATTTGTGTCATTAACACAATTATAGGAGTGCCAGCCATAACTTATAGCTCTGAAGAAGAATAAAACAGAACTAGATTCAGGAAATCATTAAAATGGGAGATCTATAGAAAAATTCTATATGTAGCTGTGTGGTAAGAAGTTAGCTTCCCAACCACATGGTTCTGAGTTCAGTCCCGCTGTGTGAAACCTTGGGTAAGTGTTTTCTAGTGTTGCCTCAGGCTGACAAATGCCTTGCGAGTGGATTTGGTAGGCAGAAACTGAAAGAAGTCCATAATATATATATATATATATATATATATATATATATATATATATATATATATATATATATATATATATATATATATCTGTATGTGTGTGTGTGTGTGTGTGTATCATTGTATCCATGTTTTTCAATTCATTTGATTAAAAATTCCAGCATGACCACAATCTAATGACTGAAACAAGTAAAAAATAAAAGAATATGACTCCCAATCACTGTACACTCTTGAAAGACAAAATATTAGTAGGGGACTACTGAGCATCAAGAAGCAGCTTGAGAGGGCTGTCACTCCTGTTGCCATTCTAACTCATAAGAAAAACCAATTACATCCCTTCGTTGATTATGATTTTACAAAATGACAAATCGATTATATTCACAACAATAAAATTCACTCAAGAAACCGAATTATTTTTTGTACAGCTGTCTAAACCTAAAGCAACAGCACAGACAGATATACTGATGATTATGTAAGTCAACCATGGTGAACAACAATAAATGTATGCCTTTATATGGCTATTATTTCCACAAACTGTATTGTGGCCTAGATGAACAAATCCACTCTGAATGGAGCAACAGAAACAACAACAATTCATTATAGAGGAGCAGGCCATCTTGATATCAATAATTCTCACAATATAAGTAACAGATGTTGCCTGTACGGTGTATTTGCTGAAACAATACACCATGTTGCATCAATTTGCTACAGTAGCTTTGGCAAAATGTACTTTAGGACACAACGGAGAAGCAAAACTGTCTAAATATGCAGAGCTACCTTATTTCATCTTCTTTGAATCTTCACTTGTCTTAGAAAAATGACAATTAAAAATGCAGTAACACCTCAATACACAAGTTAATTTGTTCCCGGAGACCACTTGTAAAGCAGAGAAATAATTTCCCATAGTGGCAATGAAATTTTATGCCGTCACTATACTCCATCGCTGTGTAGATAGATGCATCAAAACCAGTGTTTCCACGTGTTGCGACATTGCCACGTACACAAATTGGCTGTTTAACCTGTTATGTTTATTATAAAATGAAACTCGTAAACCTGGGGTCCCGTAAAGCAGGTCTTCGTAAAGTGAGGTATTACTGTACTACAGAACTTCACCCCAAGGCATAGCAAGTGCCATCTTCCAGTTTTTACCTCCTACTTAGAAAAGTATACTCAGAGTATATCCATTCAACTTCACCAGTCTTGCCACTCTCATCCACCTTTTAATAAACATGCTAACTCAACTGTCGATTCAACAGATTACCTTCCCACCTCTACAAATGTGTGACCTTGAACAAAAGCTAAAAATCATTATCGCAGCTATTATTAATTATGGCGATAATTATTGGGTTTCTACATGTTTCCTTATCAACAGTTTTAATTAAATGGCTAAACTAATTACTATAAAATAAAAACTTCACTATTAACATTAACATTAGCATGGTGGATGGCAAAATTGACAATGTTGAAGAAAATTAAACTACAATCCTTTGCATCCTGGTTTCAAACCCTGCCGAAGTCAACTTTACATATCAGGTAATGTTGACATCAGCAGGTAGTAGCAAAGGGATAAAATAAGTAACTTAAACACTGGAGAAAGGGGTTCAATTTACAGAATATATGATCATGTGCCAAAAGTTAGAAATCCATGAGAGCAATAAAAAAACTCATTATTATTATTATTATTATTATTATTATTATTATTATTATTATTATCACTACTACTACTACTACTACTACTACTACTACTATAGTGAGGGCACAAGGTCTAGTGGTTAGAGTGTTGTACTCATGATTGCAAAGTCATAGTTTCAATTCCTAGACAGGGTAGTGCGTTGTGTTTTTGAGTGAAAACACTTCATTTCATGTCACTCTGCAATCACATTGACACCTGACGCATGGTACACGGTGCACCTATTCAAGCATTGTCAATTTGATGGAATGAGTGAATTAATGTGCAGCATTTGATTACTATAAACAAATCATTTGTGCAGGTTGTTTGGCAAAAGCTGAACGCTCATACGTCATCTTCAACAGTGATAATTACACCTTCTCTATACATGCTTCATTGTTAATTGCTATGATTAATTAGCTAAAAATTGCCTTTAAAGTAGAAGCTTTACAATTACAATTATTATTATCAATACGTTATTTCTTTTTTTTTTTTGGCAGCAATTTTAAATATATTAAGATTGTTTTAAGTCGGAACATTGCAGCAATCTACAGACCCATCACTACCACCACCATAACCACCAAGAAGTTGAAACAAAAATAAAATAGAAACACAACTGAAAAGTATTTCAGATATGGCAGTGGAGTGGAGTGAAATGTTTTGTGTTATCTGGCTATGTATCTTTAATTTCTAAGTTTAGTTCCTGGAATGGCAGACTTCAGCTTTCATCCTGATATAGTTGAAAAAGAAAAAAAAAAATTATATAAACAGTGAATCATGCAATCAGGTTTAATTAAAAACTGGCCATAGGCACAGGCATGGGCTGTGTGATTAAGAGGCTTGCTTTGCAACCACATGGTTTCAGGTTCAGTCCCACTATGCAGCACCTTGGTTAAGTGTCTGCTCTACTATAGCCCCAAGCCGACCAATGCTTTGTGAGTGAATTTGGTATGCGGAAACTGTGTGGAAGCCCATCATATAAATCTATGTGAGTTTTTGTCTGTCTTTTTATTTTTGTACCTGTGTTTGTTACCTATCACCACTGCTTAACAACCAGTGTTGGTTTGTTTATGTCCCTACAACATAGCAGTTCAGCACAAGAGACCTATAGAATAAATACCAGACAAAAAAAAAATGTAAGTAGTGAGGTTGATTTGTTTGACTAAAACCCTATACTAGGTTGTCTCTACAGCATCTTCAAATTATGTAAAACCTAGCACACACCAACAGCAAAATCCTTCCATGGATCATCCAGTATGCTAGAAAAAGCAGCCAAATTCCCCTCAAATTACCTCTTACCATCAAGGATGCATTACATAATGTAGTTCTGGATACATTGTCAGCAAAAACAGGATGGTAATGCCTAGAACTCTGAATATAGGTGTGCCTGATCAAATCTGACCTGGGTTAAAGAGCCCACTATTTAAATTGGTTTTATATGTCTTGGAGAAAAACCTGAGATGTATACAAATGGGGTGGGGTGGGGTGGTGAGGTAGGCTTACATCTGGCAAATCTTCTTCTCAGCCACCACCTCTATTTTTCTTCACCCTCAACCCATCTACCAACCCATCACCTGCAGAGCCCCTTATTTGAAAGGAGGTGATACAGGGAACAGCAGCTAAGTAAGATGTGTGTGTGTGTGTGTGTGTGTGTGTGTGTGTGTGTGTTAAATAACATTTAGCAACATTTATAAATAGCTCTGCCTTCCCCATCTAAGGATTATTTTGGTATTAGACTGTCAGAAAAGAAAAGGAAGCTTGATGGCCCCACCCCAACACATACATACAAATTACAAAAAAAAAAAGGGACTAGATGAGGACTAAAACACATCTACCACCACTACCACCACCAACACAACTTTCTGTACCCTAACAATTAAGAGATGAAATTGATATTTTCAAGTGGTGGTGGTGGTGGTAGGTGGTTAGTTGGGGTTGAGACATAGTGAGGCAAGGTTGCCGAGATGGAGGCTATCAGGAGTGGGTGGCATGTTGTAGCTGCACAGAATAGCTGGGGTGGAATAGCTGGGGTCGGAGCAAGGTAGATAACTGGAGAAGAA
>NC_142941.1:60333033-60370533 GCF_046866305.1 Octopus bimaculoides
CACACATTTTCACGACTAAAGTTTGGATTCAGTGGTGTGAAGATGAGCCCAGGGAGGTTTGAATTCTCAATACCGTCGATTTAATAACAAACATCTTGCCAATCAGTGCTGTTTACAGCCAAGTGGACTGGGATATTTGAGGGTTAAGCACCTTTACTGCAGACTGAAGAGAACATTTATTATATGTATGTGTGCTGCCACAATAAAATGTACCTTGTACACTTTGTAAGGGGTTGAGAGAGTTTTATAAGCTTGTCAAAAACATAGCAACTTCACTAGTGCTGGTGCCATGATAAACTGCATTCAGTATGCTTTGTGGAGCAGTTTGTAAAGGGCATTCGACAGTGGAAATTGGGTCAAAATGAAATATATGAGATGTGATCCTCTGACCAATCCAAGAAAATAATAACTCAATAAGAACTGACACAAACTGTGGCAACCCATCTGATCCATGATTTATATTCATAAATATATATATATATATAAAATAATGATATGCAAATAAATAGAGAGAGCTGTTCATATGTATATGTTCATTCATTCAAAGTTGATGATTGTTACTTGGAGTTTTTCGTGTATTTATTGAGGCAATAAAATGCCTGAATAAATGCATCCGTGAGAAACTCAGAATAGCAACAGACTAAATCATCAGATTTGAATGGATAAATAAAAAAAGCCAAAACAGGCTTTTCAAACACACACACACACACACACACACACACACACATACAAGTGTGAGTGTGTATGTGCGTGTAAGTAGACAAGATAGGTAGATAACACAAATTATTTGAAATAAAATATATTTCATATCTGATGGTACGTTTGGCTGAATATAGCTGTGGGTGATGGATTCCCTCCATCTTACTAATACCTGTACACAAACACATAAATGAAGAACAAGTATTCAGATTAAAAATAAGTACTAAAAGCACTGAGATTCATTAAGTATCTAAAAAGCTCTGGATATTCAGTTAATTAATAACAGGTTTTCTTCTATTGTTTTGAGAGTTAGCAATCATATACCAAATCGATTTTTGTGGTCTTGAAGAATGAAATTCTTCCAAAAGTATGGTATTCAAATACAGGAAAAGTAAGCAAAGAAAAAAAGAAAAGTAAAATGGGTACTAAATTTATAATGTTAATAAGGGAGGGAGTTTCTATATATATTCACTTACCTTGATCATTGTACTAGCTAAATCACTTCCAACAATTTCACTACATTTTTTTGAAAAAAATGTGAACCACAAAATTTAGTGAATGAGTTTAAATATAATCATTTTGTTGCTTAATATAGCTGTAAAATCTCCTTCAGAAAAGTTTTGACTGTCTTATATGAGCATACACACACATGAATATATATTTTAATGAGATCGACAGAGGTAATGAAAGATCTTCTAGAAAGTCACTTGATCTGCTCAATCTAGCAGCTAAATCTCCCAAAACAAACTCCCAACTGTTTGTAATATGAAACCCTATAAACCCTTTAAACCAGCAAAAAAAAAAAAAAAAAACTTGTCTACAGTTACAGAACCTTCTCAGTTTAACAGCCAAATCTATCCTTAAATAACTCTTTGCCATTTCCCAAATGAAGGAAGACACAGCAATATCTGGTTTCTAAATGATCCAGTGACTGCATCCTTGTCATAAGCCTGCTTGAACATAATAGTCTAAAGCTATTCAATGCCAACTACAATAACCTGTCACAGAATCCAGTAAGGGATCAGCTATGTAGTCACTTTTTGTGCTAAAGGTAACAGCCAAATATCTCTCGAATACACCTTCCTGTCTCATAGGGAAAAAAAATCACACTAAGAAAAATCTAGAACATCATAGGTCTGCTGGATCAGAGCTGACTTGAGGATCAACAACATTAAACACTGCTTCAAACTAAAATTTTATTTTACAGTAGCAACAATTAGAACTTTGCCTGTCTGTTTTTGCTTTTTTTTTTTTATATTGTTTTATATCTATTTATCTAAGACATCATGAAAACATTAGCTTGCCTATTGCTGAAGTAGTTGTTTTCACAGACATGGCTGTCCTTTCCTACTGCTAAGCACATATCTAGGGCAACCAGAGTTAAGTGGAAATCAAACAGAGGAGGTGCATGTTGCTATTGCAATGTTGCTGACCTCCAGATTTGTTCTGATTCCCGACTGCACAAACCCGTGACTCTAGCTATTCCAGTTGTGACAGTCCTGTATCTAGGATTACACCAATGTGTTGTTTCCTTTTTTTAAGATGGTTGGGTGTGATCTGAGAGAAATTTAAGTGTTATTTCTGGCTTGTTAAACATCTGTGTTGAGACTCCCTTAATGGTTTAAGAAATCTATGTTGATGTGCTAAAAGAAGAATGTGAATCAATACTTTAAATAGACAACTTATATAGGATAGCTTCTTTCAATTTGTTGAGAGACGGTCTAGCTCCTGTAGTTCAGTTATAGAAATGAATTGGCTCCATAGATAAGGCATTGGACTATCAGCTCATAGGTCAGCAGTTCAAATCCCCAGCTGGGGATTTGTCATATTACTGAATTTTGATAGTGTTAACAGCAGGTATAAGCAGTGTTGATGGTAGTGGTGATGTTGTAAGTAGCAATATTATTTTATCAATCCCTGGAAAGTGGAAATGTAAAGTAAATCTAGGCAGGATTTAAATTCAGTCTGTAAAGAGTTTTAAATAAATACTGCCAAGTATCTTATTCACTTCTCTATCCATTGACTTAACATGACATTTCATTTAAAATTGGCTGATATGAGAGATAAAAGGCCTAACTTGAAACTAGTATGATTGAAATACAGAGTGTTGGGAGTGGGAGGCAAGGGTTACTGAATACTGTAAAACATTTAAAAGCCCAATGTTTCTCCAATTTCTCCAATTCCACCATTCTATATAATAATGTTTCTAATACAGGAACAAGACCAGAGATTTGTGAGGAGGTCTTAACTGATTTCATTGTCCCAAGACTTAAGCGATACTTTATTTTAGTGACCCTGTAGGGATGAAAGGTAAAGTTGGCCTTGGCGGGATTTGAACTCAGAACTTTAAGAGTCAAAAGAAATACCACAAGGCACTTTGACCAGTACTCCAAAGATTCTGCCAATCTATCACAACAACAATAATAGTCCTTTCTACTACTGGCACAAGGCCTGAAATTTTAGGGGTGGGGACCAGTCGATTACATTGACCCCAGTGCATAATTGGTACTGAATTTATCAACCCTGAAAGGATGAAAGCCAAAGTCGACCTCGGCAGAATTTGAACTCAGAACGTAAAGACAGACAAAATACTGCTAAGCATTTCAGCCAGCATGCTAACGATTCTGCCAGCTCATCACCTAATTATTGATAATAATAATAATAATAATAATAATAATAATAATAATAATAATAATAATTTCAAATTTAAGTATAAGGCCAGTAGTTTTGAATGGTGGGGTAAATCAATACCATTGACCCCAGTAGGACTGGCACTGTATTTTATCAACCCTGGAGAGATAAAAAGCACAGGTGGTTTAAATTCAGAATGTAAATCGGTAGAATAAATACCACAAAGCCTTTCCCACTGTTCTTAGTACAACACAAAACATTTATATAGAAGAGGGTATGGTTGATTGAACTAACATCACAATATTACTAGCATTCTTTTCAGTTTCACTAGCTCCTGGATAAATGAAAGACTAAGTTGATCCAAATAGAATTTCACCTCAGGGCTAAGAACAGAAATCCCTTAAGTGCTCATCCTCATCATTTAACGTCCATTTTCCATGCTGGCATGGGTTGGACAGCTCACCAAGAGCTGGCAAGGCCAGGAGCAACACCGGGTTCTATAGTCTGTTTTGGCTTGATTTCTACAGCTGGATGGATGCCCTTCTTAATGCCAACCACCTTACAGAGTGTACTGGGTACTTTTTTTACATGGAACCATCACCAGTGCTTTTTATGTGGCACCTTCACTGGTGCTTTTTTAAATTGAGGGGCCAAGGTGGGGGGATCTTATGCTGAGTATAGGAATGCAGCATATAAGGATAAGTATAAATACATTAAAGAGAAAAGTAATACTAAGATCTGTAAAATATTGTTAGGGCATTTTCACATTACTTTTGTTAATACTGAAAGTCTTAAATATATCTAATTTATTTTGATATCAGAAAGGAAAGTATAATAATAATAATAATAATAATAATAATAATAATAATTCTTTCTGCTGGAAGCACAAGGCCTCACATTTGGGGGCGGGGATTAAGTCGATTACAATGACCCCATTGTGTAATTGGTACTTAATTTATCGACCCCGAAAGGATGAAAGGCAAAGCTGACCTCAGCAGAATTTGAACTTAAACAAAGTGGCAGACGAAATACCACTAAGCATTTCGTTCGATGTGCTAACGATTCTGCCAGCTTGCCACCTTAATAATAATAATATTAATAATAATAATAATAATAATAATAATAATAATAATAATAATAATAATAATAATAATAATAATAATAATAATAATGGTTTCAAATTTTGGCTCCAGGCCAGCAATTTTAATGGGAGGGGGTTAGTCAATGCCATCAGTACCAGTACCTGACTGGTACTTTATTTTATCAATTCTGAAAGGGGGAAAAGCAAATTGACCTCAGCAGGTCTGAACTCGGAGTGTGAAGTGCCAGGATAAATGTTGTAAAGCATTTTTTTCTGATGCTCTAACGATTCTGCCGATCTACTATTCTTTCTTATAACAACAACAACAACAATCCTTTCTATTATAAACACAAAGCCTGAAATTTGGTGGGGACAGGGGCTAGTCAGTTACAGCGATCCCAGTATTCAACTAGTACTTATTTCATCAATCCCGAAAGGATGAAAAGGAAAGTCCACATCAACAGAATAATGTTGATGATGATGATGGTGATTAATTACACAGGCACGTTTTGTGGGGAATGGGTATAACTGGTTCAGTCAATTTCAGTCCCTCATTGGGGTTTATTCTATCAAAACCCTCCAATCCTTCCATTTACCCCTTGGAAGGATAAAATACATCATGACTAACAACCGTGTGAAGGTAATAACAATAAGGAGATTCCTGTATTTGCCCAAGGGCAACAAAAATAGAACAATAAAATACATTATTGGACAATAGATAGACATACATGAACACAAGATGTGATAAACCTTTCTTACTCCCATAGAAAAAGGATGATGATAAACAGGAAAATCCCTTGAATAGGGTTTAGAAAACAGTCCTAGAATTTCTATGTTTATCTTCCATGGAATATTCCAAATGGTAGAAGATAGAATAAAAATGTTGAAAAATAGTCTCACTAAAAAATTTTCAGATTCTAGTATTATTGCGTAAAAGACTTCACTTTCGCTCGCTCGCTCACTTGCTCTCTTTCTCTCTCTCTCTGTTAACTAACAACGAAAGACCATACAAAATTATTAATAAGTATTTCCAACTTTGGCACAAAAAAGAAATCACAAATTTTTCAGAAAGGTGGTGGAGATGTGTGGTCTATTGAATAAAACCTGTCTGTTTGACTGGTAGTTGTTTTAATGGACCCAGAAGGAGAAAAGTAAAAAAAAAAGGACAATGTTAGAATTTGAACTTGAAACATTTTGGGATGTAAAAAAAAAAGTATAACATACAGTTGAGACATCTAGTTCCCCACTATATTTTCAACTATAACACCAATAATAATAATAATAATAATAATAATGATTTGAAAGATGGCTGAAAACTTGTGGATGCCTAAGGTTACAGGTAGTAACTCACAACCTACGTAAATGTTACCAGGAATAAGACCAAACCAGAGTCAAACCAAAAATAATAATGTCTAAGTAATAATAATAATTATTATTTCTAAAAAGGGCACAAGATCTCAGATTAGGGGACAGAGAGGTGATTAAACTGACTCCAGTACTTGACTGGTATTTTATTTTATTAACCCTTGAAAGATGAAAAACAAAGTTGACCCCAGCAGGGTTTGAACTCAGAATATAAAGGCCCAGAACAAATAAAGGAAGATATTTGTATGGTACTCTAACCATTCTGTCAATCCACTGCTCTGTGGCTACCAATAAAAATAATAATCATGGATTCTATTGTGAACATAAAGCCTAAAATGTGGGGAGACAGTGAAGGTAAGTCACTTGATCCCATAATATGACTGGTATTCTATTTGGCCAGCCTCAGAAGAAATGAAAGTGGTTTCTAAAATTTGTAGGTATTGTAATTTGAATTAGACCAGTGAATAGCTGGTTCTTACATCATCGACATCTCACAGATGAAAGAGCCAAAATGACCTTAGTGTGATTTGAACCCGGAACCCTGAAGCATGGAGCTAAACACGATAAAATATTGAGTACAATGCCCTATAGCTGTAGATTTTCTTAATAATAATAATAATAATGGTTTCAAATTTTATCACAAGGTCAGCCATTTTAGGGGAGGGTACAAGGCAATTATATTGACCCCCAGTGTTTCACTGGTACTTAATTTATCGACCCCAAAAGGGTGAAAGGCAAAGTTGACTATGGCGGAATTTGAATGTATAATAATAATAATGATAAAGATGAAGATGATGGTGATAGTGAGGAAGATGACAATGATGGTAGTAATGATGACGGTGGGATGATGATGGTGATGATGACGGTGGGATGATGATGGTGATGATGAGGTGAGTGATGATGATGAAGATGATGTGTATTTTGGAATTTATGATAATGGCTTCTTATACAGAGAATTCCTGAAACCTATGATTTGTAAAGAGAATATGTGAAACTAAGATGTTCGTGCCTTCTTTTAAGAGCCATAAAGAATTCATCCGAATGAGAAAGGGTCCAACAAGGAATCATTATTGATTGCAGATGATTCAATGAGAACCTTAATACACACGTGTCCCTCTCTCACTCATTCTTTAGTTATATATATATATATATATATATTTTCATACATTCGTTTATTAGTTTTATTTGCTGGGCTATGGGCATACTAGGCCGTAACATACATATTTATAAATGAACACACACACAAAATCAGATACATTAAGATATATAAATATAAAGATTAGGTGAATAGAGAGTTGAGAGATGAAAAGTTAAATGCAAGAATATGGAAGCAAAAACCAAAACGGAAGAAAAACTTACATCACCAGCCAGTAGTCTCCATGGTGTCTGTCTTGAGACAGACTTCACATCTTCGTGGGTTATGAATACAATCCCCATTTGTACAGTTGTGTCTTAGTAGACACATACATTGACAGGCGACAAAATTAAGAATTAATAATAACGCCAAGGCCTCGACGACGGCCACAACTAACAAACAGGAAAAAAAAATCACTTCGAATTACTTAATTCCATCCATATTTCAATAGAACATGGAATGATGACGCCGACGAGTAAACTAGTTGAGAACAACTGACTAGATAGAACGATAGTTAGATCGATCGAGTACCACTATCGTTTAGCTGCGTGACGTATAAAGATATGTATAACTCTGTGTGTATATGTGTGTGTGTGTATTTCAGAGGATAAGGTGCCTCAGAAACGTCAAGTAGAAGCAACTCTGAGACTTGTTAGCTACATACGTATGGTGTATGAGTACACATGAGTATGTGTGCGTGTGTTAGGATACGACGTGATGTATCATACAAACACATTTCTCACGCACACAGCTACACAGCTAAATATAACATATACACATACATATATGTGTGTGTATATATATATATATATATATATGTATATTCACATAGACAGACAGCACCGTTTCATAAATGGTTAGAACTAGGTCAGAAAAGGAAGTGGCGGCAGCAGCAGTAACGGTGGGGAGGAGAAGAGGAAGGGAAGGTGGTGCTAGGCAACTGGTAATGGTAACAGCAACAGCAGTGGAATAGCAGCAACAATGGCAGTGGTAGTAGTAGTAGTAGTAGCACCAAGTGTAAGAGATAGCAGTAGTAGTCGTAGTGGTGGTGGTGGTAGTTAGCAGAGGCGGCGTGCCTCGGCAAGAACTCTATAAACACTAATAGCACCGGACTGCAACGTTGGGCAACGGAAAGTCACTGACTGGAGGGTGGGTGGGGAATATAGGGTAGGGAGAAGGTAAGGGGCCCGGTCGGGAGAATACCAGGAGATGGAGCGAAGTGTGTGTGTGTGTGCGGGGGGTGGGAGGAATTGAGTGGAAGACGGATAAGTGTGAGTTGTGGTGGTGGTGCTGGTGGTGGTGGCGGTAGGACTTTTTCGGGGGGGGGGGGGGGGCTGAAGTGGGAAAATTCTGATTCTCACACATACATAGAAGCATACATACACACACACACACACACACACACACAAATATACACGACCTGATGTTTGTTCCCACACTGTTACAGACAAAATAAATAAATAAATAAATAAAAACAAAGAAATAAATAAGAATTTCAATTCCCATAACCTCCACCATGGCCGCCACCACTGATACCACTACCAACACTAAAGACATCCCACCCACCCAGCAGCACCACCACCACCGCCATCATCATCATTATCATAATAATAAAGTAATTCTTTCACTGCCACTAATTACTCTCGCCTTCACCACTCCCGCTGGCATCACTACCATCATCAACATCATCATCATGTTCTCTATTTTTATATACGTAGTTTCCTTCACCCTTCCTTGAGCTCACACACACACACACACACACACACATCACAATCATCAGTGGAAACAGTCTCAGAAAATTAAGGCACCAGGATTACATATGGGAAGCTTAAGGGAAGTGATTTCATAATTTTACATTTCTATAAGACATACGATTAATGTATAAATGGCACAAATATACATATGCATACGTATATACAAACATATACACCCACAGTCGTGTGTGTATATATACACTTTATGTAAATATATTTGTGGGTGTGGGTGTGTGTGTACTGAAATTGTATCAAATACGAAATGTTTCATTCAAAAGTTTTGCCACCTTTTACAAGGAAACGAGGAGCTTTCTGGTACTGCTGCCCCACCCCCACCCAACTTTCACTTTCCTCTCCCCGCCTCCTCCAATGAAAGGAAACTGCGGTCGGTTGATGTTCACTGAAATGTCACTCAGGGCAATGGATCCAAACTAATGTAAAGTGTGAAAAGAAGGAAGAGAGGAGAAGAGAGAGGAATAAAACCTATTACAGGTGTTTAAAAACTTCTGTTTATGATTTGGAGTCTAAATTTATTTGGCTCGGGTTTTTTTTCCCCCTTTCTTCCTTCCAGGTTGATGAATTAATATAAATCAAGCATGTACTGGAGATGATGTGACAGTTTCCATCTCAACCCCACAAAATTTCTGATCTTGAAAGAAGATAATTGTTAACTGTGCCAGACAAAATGCTTTGCAGCATTTATTCCAGTTCTTTACCTTGAGTGTTCAGATGGCATTGAGGTCAACTTTGCTGTTTGTCCTTTCAGGATTGATAAAATAAATACTAGTTGAGCACAGGGGCTGATGTAATTGACTAATCCCCTTCTCCTAAAATTACTAGTTTTGTGCCACAAAATCATAAAGAATTATTATTGTTGTTATTATTATTATTGAGTGAGAGAGTAGTGCATGCCTTCAAAGTGACACTGGGTTAAATATATGAAACCCAGTATACCCATCATGACTACCCGTTTGATAAGGGGACATCAGGCACATGCATCACAACCATATGTGAATGACATGGTGATCTCATATCAATATAAACAGCCCATGACCTTGCAGGTGGCATCCAGTTAGAATTTTAGTCAGGTCGAGTAGCCCATCCCACTCAACAGGTCCCTGAATAAGGGTTGAGGGTTGTTTAAGGATGTTGAACAAAACACCCATGCTTCCAAAGGTGAATTATCCAAACCTCAAAGAATTTCTCTTAACACATTGCTATGATGCTCCCCTGCTACTTCTACTCATGATCAGAGATGCACATATTGTCAGCCACTAAGGGACATGCGCAACTGGTTAAGGTCAAACAACTGACAAACAAATTTGTGGTATTGAGCAGAATATTTTCTGAGTGAAATTTGAGAAACACTACACAGAAGTTCATCAGTGATCCTCTCCTTGGGTGGAACTCTTAATCCATCACCCAATTTGACACCAGCTTCTGGCCCTTGGGTGCCTTTACTAATGTGCACACTATTCCAAGTAATAGGTCCACATCGCCAATCTGAAGATAACTTCCTCTTACAAGTTTTAGAGGTCTGTGAAAAGGTTATGGGTACTGACCTTTCTCCTCTCTTTAAGCCACTCGTTCTCAACCAGAGTCCATATGACCTTTGGGGGTTGTTAAAATTTATGTGCAATAAATTGCTTATACTTCTACAATGAACAAAATATTTTATCAGTTTTTTTTTTTATTTACACAATTCCTAATAATATATAATTATAAAAATATAATATGATTCTTTTTTAAACATGGAATGGATATGAGAGTCCAGTAGAGTTAATTAGGAATCAAATGGGTCCATATGTAAACAATGATTGAGAAACACTGATGTAAACCATTAATAAAAACATTGACAGAAAGCACAAAACAGAATTTAGGCTACATTGAGGTTGACTTGATGTTATCAGTGTTTGAAATATTAGGCAGTGAATTAAATAAAATAGCAGGGAGAATATAGAGAAAGCATTCATAAGTATAGAAGATAAATTAAATTTCTTATAGTTTATAACATCAGTATAATCCTTTCCTTCTGGTGTTGTATGTCAATGAGTGCCAATTTATAATGGTTTCTAGCATCCAGTATTGGCACATTTGAAGTCAAGAGCATAATGGGTTTAATAAATCCCAGTATAGAACTAGTACTTAATTTAATAACCTCTAAAAACAATAAAAGATAAAGTTTGACTCCAGTAGGATTTTTTTTTTTTCTTGTTTTAATGTTTGCTTTATCGAGGTTTATTTTTTAATGTTATTTCATTAAGGCATTAACAAAATGAATTGTTTTAGAATAAAGAAATTTTGAGGTAGAAAAGGCATCACTTGAACGTGAAATTTAAAGGATAAGATGATAGAAAAACACCTAATTTCTATTGTAATTGATTTGCTATATAAAGAGGAGGAGGAGTAAAAAAAAAAGGGGGGCACCGTCATTGCTGTTGTATAAATATGGCTGCCATTGATTTAGATGGGATCTGAAAGCAAGGCAATCTTGCAGCTAGCAGTTTGCTGGCTTTAGGTTTTATTCATACAGCAAGCATATGAGGAAGGGAAAGGGAGGTAGTAATACAATGGAGAAACATCCCTGATTCTGAAGCCAGATCTTAAATTGGCAGTTCAACAGGTTGTAAAATTGCAAGGCAGCCTTTCTCACCAGTAGCATATGCTGCACTGCATTGTGGGTAAAATGAGAAAAATAAAGCACCATATAATGGAAAAAATGCCCATATTTCCTATGTTTTACACTGACAATCACAGATTTAATAAAAATATTGCTGGCAGTATAGCAAACATGGTAGGATAAGGATCTAATAAAAAACTAATAAAAATAAACAGACTGTATTTGTATGTATAGAGTGAAATGTTTTCTTATGAAAGGTATATATTTAGGTGTTACTTATATATATTCTCTCCACCTCACCATTTTTATATTTTCAACATGTTCTGCATGGTACAGAAAACAGCATTCTATATTTAAAACATAACATTTGTTTTATGAAACAATATTGACAGTTTCTCTTGCATACATATATATGTATGTATGTATGTATGTATGCATGCATGTATGTGTGTGCACGTGTGTGTGTGTGTGTGTGTGTGTGTGTGTGTGTCTATGCATTTTATATATTTTGACTTTTTATAAACAGCCTCAACACAAAGAGTATGCTACCAAAATCTCTGTGTGCCGGTTGAGCAATCATTGGACTGCCAGCCATGACTTAACTGGTTGAAACTTCGAATTCACTGTCAACAACATTATTACTTAAGAATAATAAACTTGTACTCTTTAAAGGTATATAAGAACTGATCAGATTAGTGTAAAATTGCTTTTATTAAAACTGAACATAAAAACAAACACACACCCATACATATGGGTGACCTCCTATGTGGTCTAGTGGTTAGTATATATGTGTGTGTGTGTGTGCACATGCTCACAGATCTATACACACACATCTACAAAATTACACACAAATATAGATTTTTTTTTTCAAGGAAAAATATTTCTCTCCCTTTTGCATAATTCAATTAATATTGTTAATCAACCAACAGATTTAGTCAAATCTTATTACAGGTGGCAAAGATGGTTTCAGTCACTGAACTGTGACCATGCTTGGGCACCACCTTCAAGGATTTAGTCTATTATATCAATCCCAGCATTTATTTTGTTGATACCTAACGGACTGCTAAGTTAGGGGACATAAAAAGACACAACAGTAGTTTTTGGACCAGTGTGAACATAATATACAGTTATCAAGTACTAAAATTCCACTCACAAGATGTTTTTCATCCCATAACTACAGCACAAGACCCTTGCCCAAGATGCTGCACACTGGGGTCAAATCCAGAACTAAGTAGCTGTAAAGCAAACTTCCTAACCATATTATTATGTATGTACCAAAGTAACACAAACTGTCAACTATATTTAAGAAACAATCTGTAGAATTTTATATTTCCTTTCATCGATACTTGTACTACTCCTGTACATTTATCATAATAGAAGTTTTGAGTCTCTCTTAGTCTGGCAGAGATTTCACTGCACTTTCTATGTACACATTATTTGTTCTAAGCATCATGCATTGACTCTGTACATATGCTTTTCTTATTATAAAAACAAGGCCAACTCCAAGGCAGTACCAGAATATCATGCTCTCATTTGATAATTAGCACTTTGGTATTCACTCCGTTGATCTTTAAACTTTTGTACTCATAACCATGGTTCCAAGTAAAAGATATTCAGCTATGGGAACCAGGTCACAGGTCATCTGCATAAGAAGATTCCAAGGACAGTCAGTCCTCAAACTCTTCTATCATAGCCTCAAAAGCTATTAGAATCACAGTGGGGGGGGGGGGGGGGCAAAGCAGAGCCTTGATGGACATATGAATTTCTGATTAAATACACTGGTAACACTAAACTTGCTGACAGCGCCCTCACACATGTCTTGAACAGATTTTACAAGCAATTCATCAACATCTCATTTCATTAGTGTCTACTTGACTTACAGAGCGTGGGACTGTATATGGAAAAAAAAAAACTTTCTTCATATAGATAAATATGCAGTAGAGATTTTGGTACTGAGCTAAGAAGTTCTCTTGAGAACGCAAGATAAGAGAGAAAGAAATGAATGAGACAATGAGACAAAGTTCTAAGAGAGCAGAGAAAATGAGTGGGAGAAAAGACAAGTAAACAGAAAATGTATACACACACACATATATATATATATATATATATATATATATATATATATATATATATATATAAGAACAAAGAGGTAGAAAAAGAGAAAGGAGGGGGAGAGAGAGTGAAAAAAAGAGGGAGAGAAAAGTGATTGAGAAAGGTGTGGGTAACAGTGAGAGTGACAGCATGGTTATAAAGAAAACCTGGAGAGATAGAGAGGGGGGGGGAAGAAGCAGGAAGAGAGAGAAAGAGAGAGATGCAGATATGGTGAAGGCAATGTCAGTACCAAGATGACATTATAAGAAACATAGAGAATTACATTTACTTTAATGGCAGCAGAACATAAGCTTCATTAAACCACTTCCTGGCAGTACTCTTGTGCCAGGAAAGAAAAATAGAAAAAAAGCAGATCTTTGGTTTGGGCTATATATTTTAATACTTGTTTATTTCCTTTTGTTCCATAACCTACTTTATATGCAGAAATATCTTCCCAATATACTTACAATTTATTCTCTTCTAATTGAAACAAAAGTTTTTATGCCAGTTACTGATGGGTTTTTTAAAATTATATTTTACATTTCTATGGATGTCATGGGTTGAACAGGTTTGCAACACAGCATTGCTCCGTGTGTCTCAATGTTAAGAGTATTTTTAATGATGATGATGTTAAGTCTCCAGACCAACTAAAAAAGTTATATTTATGAAGAAAGGCCAAACAGCTCTTCTTACTCTTGCTTGATGGGGCTGGGGTCATTCCAAGTTAGTTGTCCCAGAGGTGTGATGATGCATAGAACTCACTAGTGCTCTCAATCACTGGTGGTCCCATGCCAGCCCCTCTGCATTCTCCAAGGTGATGTTGAGCCTCTGGAGATCTTCCCCAATCATGTCCAGCCATATGGCATGGAGCCTGCATCTTACAACACATCAGCCCACAGCCTCCCCACTCATAGCTGTCCATCACATGTGCCGATACGGACATGTCCTCTGTCTCTTACTAGTTCATCCACCCAAACAGCTCTGACCAAATAATTTTGTTTTTAGACAGTATCTTGGACCTTATTACCCAATATGCATTTTTCTTTTTAAGACAGTATGTTGAGAGTTGATGGTGATTAGGTTGCTATTTCATGTAAGTAGGTTGGAGACATACAATTTCCTTGTTTAATGTATATCTCAATATTGAAACACCTGTGAGGACCAAATGTTTTAGTCTAATTAATTTCATACCATCGGCTCATGCCAAATTTTTACTCAGCATGCCTTATCTTTTTGAATTACATGTTCAGACACTGAATATGGATACGGTTTTGAAGTTCACTTCAAAACTATTTGTTTGGTCTTCAATTCCACTGCATGACATCTTGGGCAAGTGTTTTTAACCATTACATTTGCTCAACCTAATTCTTGTGAATGAAATTTGAAACCTGTCAGAGGGAATATTATTTTCTTAACCTGTTGCAAGGTTTAATGTCATCACCTAGACCTTGGGTACCATTACCAGCATCCACTCCATTGCAAAATTCAGGCTAGTCTCCAGTTTAAGGATATACTTTGTTTCTTTTCACCAGTCTAAGGAGGCCCTGAAAACGGTCATGGGCACATCCTGCCCATTCTAAGTTCTACAAAAGATAAAATAACTGGCAAGGTTAAATAATTGAAGATAGATTATTTTCATGAACCTATATTGTTGTCAAATCTCCACTGCAGATCTGGTCTTCATAGTGATTCTCTTGAATATTTGTGCTTATACCTCCAGCTGAGTACAAAACTTGAATAACACCATAGAAGCACAGTGAATTCATGTAGCACTCATTAATCCTACAGTGCTGCCACTGCTGTACAGTAGTAAATGATATCACCTAATAGTACCTACTTAGAGCTAAGAAGCATTAGCTGTTGAGAATGAAGTGCCTTGGTCATGCACAGAATGCAGTAGAAGTGACAGAAAATGACCCCTTAATTTTGCCTAGTTATCAAGTGACCCTTATAAACTATTTAATTAAATTTCTGACTTATAACCTTTTTGTTTACTTAGCAAATCATTCAACAGCATCTTCCGCATTGTCTTCAATTTAATGTCTATTTTCCCAGCATGAAACAAACAAACCAAATATACTATCTTGTTTACAAAACCAAATATTCCTGTTTCTAGACAAACTACTTTTGCTAGCACTTATTTGACCAATTAAGTCATAGTACTTCATCATCTAGTACAGTGGTTATAAACCAATTTTTGCCTATGGACCCCTTTGATTCCTATTTTACTCAGATGGGCTCTTATAACCATTCCAAATTTGAAAAATCCTATTATATTTTTATAATTAAATATTATTATGAATTCTATACAAAAAAAAATTGTGAAAATATTTTGTTTATTGGTATTGTAGAAATATAACCAATTTATTGCACATAAGTGTTAACAATAAAATCTTATATGGACCACCAAGGGCCATATGGACCCTGGTGGAGAACCACTGATCTAGTATGTATTCTCTATCACACATCAATATTGATATAACTCTCTCTTTTCCATACATCTATCAGAGCTTATGATGCCCATTCTTTCTCACTTCACTTGCACTGAAATTTTCTCATGATTTAATATTACAGGTCAAAGAAATCATATTGAATTTGGAACTTTCCAGTTCTTGTAGATTCCACTATTACTGTCCATGTTTCAGTACTATACACAATTGCACATTTTATATACATGGCACATAGTCCCATACAGTCACTACGCATATTTCATAGTTACATGTCAATTACACATTTTATACACACTTTGTTTAGTCCTCTACATTTGATATTTATGTTACACAGCCATACACCATGCCACATCAAACACCATTATACACTTCTCTACATTCCCTATCATTATTTCACTTTCATATACTGTCACTCATCTTAAACACACCAGATACATCCTTTATATTTACTGCCTCCATTTCATTACCATGCATCATGCATGTTATACACACCACATTTATAGTTTGTCTGTCTGACTATCTATCTATACAGATATACATATATAAACACATATTTATAGGCACAGTAGAGCTATCTGCCTAAGAATTTTGCACCACAATCACATAGTTTTCAATCATAATTTCACTTCAACCCAAATGATGTGAATGAACTTGATTTGATAGAAATTATATGAAAGCCCATCAGATAGATTATGGATGTTCTTTGGTGACAGGTCTAACATACTACCTGATCTAACACTACTTCTTGGTTCTTAAATGCCTTTAGTAGAATTCACTCTGTTGTAAGTATGACCAAGGTCTCCATTTTCTTTCCTTTATTCCAGCCTCACCAGTCATGGAGGCTCTGTAAAAAGGTCTGTAAAATGTGCTGCTTTTTTAATTTAGTTTGTAAAACTTTGGTTAATTCTAGATTATGACAAAGGACACTTGTGCATGGTGCTGTGGTGTGGGATTGAACCTGGTACACGGTCCTCAACCAAACATCTTAACTGCATAGTTAAAACCAGTCATTAGTAAATTACATTTGAAACATCTTTCATGAGAGAGAGAGAGAGAGAGAGAGAGAGAGAGAGAGAGAGAGAGTGGGTGAGAGAGAGAATTAGACTTAAGTAGAAATTAAATCTTTAAGCCAAATCTTAGGGTTTCATAAGCTGTTTTGTTAGGGATTTCCAATATTTCTGTCAATCAGTGCATTATCTTTGATATTTTATGTGGTTGTCTTTTTTTTTTATTGTTTCCTTTCTCCCAACTCTCTCTTTCTCTCCCCCAAACTCTTATCCCTCCTTCATCAGCCTTTGGAAATAGGATTAAAAATGAAAATGAAATTCACAAACAACCGAAGATTTGTATTGACAATAAATAAATCCCAAAACTTAAAGAAATTCTAAACTAGTCTTCCTCCATCCAAATACTAATTTCTCAATTTTCTCTAGGTATAAAAGTGCTTTTTGTATGAGTGGGAGAGCTGTAGCCTCTTTGATGTAAACACTGTAGAGTACTTCAGCTTAAATTGTTAACATAAATATATAGTTCATTTCTGAGTTAAATCACTTAATATAAGTTACTCTATGCTCATGATTCTTTCTCCATAGTCAACACCCTGAAGGGAGGTAGTGGGGTCAGTAGAATATGTTCTTGCATATACAACTCAAAGATAAAAAATCTTCAGTGATGATACAATGAATTATTAGAAGACTTAGGAATGTTCTCTTGTCATGTCTTTTCTGACAAAATAGTAACAAAGCCTTATAAATATTTTATAATTCATTCATTTCTGGTCTGTCATTTAATTTGTTTTAGTAACTTCCAGTAGAATGGAAAGCAAAGAATTCATTATTTTGCCAAGACAGTTTGAACATAGAACCACGAAACACCAAACTAGATATCACAACGTAGCTGAGATGAGGACACCTTCTACAATCAATGAGGAATAGCAGCTAATACTCCCTTTAAACAAATCTTATTTTCTTAAGAAAGGAAGAACATACTGGATAATGTTGTTCTAGATATACTGTCTGAATAAAAGATGAGAAAGTCATAGCTGAAACTTCTTTGGTCAAATGCCTGCAGCATCAGGCTGGACTTAGAGCTAAATAACAACAATGATAAACACAGCAAAGATCAATCAGAAAGTATCCAATGCTATAACATTGTCTTATTCATATTTTTATTGTTTCACTTCAGTTTGGATAATGATTACTTTTGACTGGTATAATAGACAACATTGATTTGACAGATATATCTAGTACTCATGAAGGCGCGTAGCCTAGTGGTTAGGGTGTTGCACTCACGGGATTGTGGGTTTGATTCCCAGACTAAGCAGCACATTGTGCTCTTGAGCAAAACACTTCAGTTCATGACACTTGAGTCCATTCGGCTGTAAATGGGTCACCCTGCAATGGACTAGCTTCCAATCAGAGGGAATGTTGATCTGCTCACCTACCCAGCGGGGTGGCATTATTCAAAAACTAAAACAATACAAAGTGCATTGTGACCAGTGATGTATAACAACATTCAATAGTCTGGTCGATCACATGATCTAGTACTCAATTTAACGATTCTAGTGGGTATTTGGGAGTTGAAACTGGAACTAACTGGAAAGAAAATTTCTAATCTACCACCTTACCTATTCTTTTATTTGTTTCAGTCATTTGACTGTGACCATGCTGGAGCACCACCTTTAATTGTATTAATCGACCCCAGGACTTATTCTTTGTAAGCCTAGTACTTATTCTATTTGTCTCTTTTGCCAAACTGCTAAGTTACAGGGACGTAAACATACTAATATCGGTTGTCAAGTAACAGTGGGGGGACAAAGACAAACATATACATATATATATATATATATATATATATATATATATATATATGACGGGCTTCTTTCAGTTTCCATCTACCAAATCCATTCACAAAGCTATGGTCAGCCCAAGGCTATAGTAGAAGACACTTGCCCAAGGTGCCACACAGTTGGACTGAACCCAGAACCATGTAGTTAGGAAGCAAGCTTCTTACCACACAGCCATGACTGCACCTATTATGATGTAATAGCATCTTATAGTCCCAGTACAGTAATCTTACAAATAGCAGTAGGATAAACAGAGAAAATAACTCTGAAAAAGATGACGACTACAGTGTTGATGATGAAAATATTGATTAGGCAAGCTGTTACTGTAATCCTGATAGATTGCTGAGATTTTTAAGGCTTTGAAATATCTTTCACTTTAGTCAGTTGAGATGTTATCAAACCTCTCCATGTGAAAGGATTTTTACTGGAAAAGTAGGGCTTCAAGACTAACAAAAACAAAAATGTTGTTATTACAAATAAATATAAAATACCAGCTCTTCAACTAATGGATAAATAACAACAACAATGTGTAAACTGTGAAATGGTTCTCCTCTAGATAGGAGTTAGAGAAAATAACATTTGAAATAAAATATAAAAGGCAAACACTCAAATTTCATTTCTACAAGAATGATTTCATTTAATTCGGCAAGAAAAATATCTTTCGAGATTACAGTAAAATCCTGTATAATCACCATTGCTGAAATAATGATAATGATGATTATGATGACTATATTAATATAATGATTATATTGTTAATTATAATAAGTTATAAGAGTAGTAGATTAGCAGAATCAAAAAAAATCATCAGACAAAATAACTTGCAGTGTTTAGTTTCATTCGTTTACAATTTAAGTTCAAGTCTAGCTGATGTCAACTTTACATTTTATCTTTCCTGGATCAATAAGTAGTAAGGACAATATAATTGACTGTACCCACCCCACCAATAATATGTGGCCATGTGCCTCAGTAATGAATCAATAAATATAAGCTGTATTGCGACAGGCATATCTGTGTGGCTGAGAAGTTTGCTTTGCAGCTCTGTGGTTCCAGGTTCAATCCCATAGTGTGATACCATGGGCAAATATCTTCTTTCATAGCTTTGGGTTTGCCAATATTTTATGAATGAAATTTGGTAAACAGAAACTGTGCACAAGCACATTGTGTGTATGTTTGCAAATAAATGTAAACACCTTATCATAAAAGAGAGGAAACTCTCTAAAAATAGCTCACTCAATGATTTGATAAAGAGAGATTGATAAAATGCATTCCAGACTAAAAACTGGGTTGATATTATTGACTAAAAACTCTCGAGTCTTTCTCATTACTTTTTTTTTTTTAAATATGCTTATTTCATGTTTATATTTGCAGTTACAGATGCAATGGGTTTACATATGCTCAAGAGTTAGACTGGCATCTGTCAAAAGATTAGATTGGCATCCGTCACATAATTAGACCAGCATCTGCTGCATAATTAGACTGGCAGCTATCCAAAATCAAGCAAGCGCCCATCCTAAATTAGACCAGATCCACTCCAAAACTAGACTGGCACCTCTCCAAAATTAAGCTGCTGTACAACTTCTGAGATCAACATCCATATAGAAAGAAACCTGAATCCATCCAGAATCAATCAAATGTCTTTCAGAATTACACCTACATCCATCCAGAGTAAGATAAGAATCCTTCCAAAATTAAATTGCAGTAGCCTCCAAGACAAGACCATTATCCATCCAGCATTTAACTATAACCCTTTCAAAAATAATATCAGCACCCTTTCATAAATTTCTCAGACATACTTTCAAACTTCAACTAGCAGCTCTCCAAGGTTAGACTGACATTCTAGGAGACAGAATTCAAGATTACTTGTTTTGCATTCCATAGATCCAACCAATCAATCAGACTAAACCAGACATTAAAAGACGTTTTTTTGAAATCTCCATGTATGAAGGAACACAAAGATATACATGCATGACTGGACATTGTTCAGAAACTAAGAAAAGGGGAGAAAGCAGGGAGGGCACATGGCTATATGATTAGAAATTAGCTTTTCATAGAGCAATGGAAGTAAGAAGAAAACAAGAAATAAATAGCTAACAGTGGTTTCTTATAATCTATGTAAGTAATGATTCTTTATATTGGAACAACAGGAGGTGTATGTACAGCTAATTGAATTGAAAACCCTCTCTCCAATATATAACTGATGTTTATTATTATTGACCCCAAAAAAGTGGCATGCTGGCCAAATCAGCACGTCAAGCGAAATGCATAACAGCATTTCATCCATCTTTGTATTCTGAGTTCAAATTCTGCCAGGGTCAACCTAACGGGGTCAATAAAGTAAATACCAATGGAACACTGGGATTGATTAAATTAACTTAACCCCGCCCCCAAGCCTGCTAGCCTTGTACCAAAGTTTGGGCGTTCAGTAATTTTGGGTGCATGGAGTTAATCTTCAGTTATCCTACTGTCAGGTCTGCTCTAGCCCAGGGTGGTAATATCTGTCAAAGGCCCTTATTTATGGGTCAAATAACAGATGATCCTGTGGCTAAGGATTCATGACTCAGGGAAAGACTGACCCCTAGATATATGTCACACAAATCCACCAGTGTATGGACATGCCCTGATGGCATGTGAACTGGTCCCCTGGTATTAAGGTTAAGCAGACCCTGTAAGGTTAAGCAGACCAAGTGTAAGCTCAGGAGAGCAGGAGATTGGCAGAGTAAACTGTATATAAACTGGCAGAAGACAACAGGAAACCATAGCTGCATCTTATGCAAGAAAAGACAATGAATCTTCAAACTTTGGCATAGTGACCCATGATTTTTTATGCCTATAAAACAGACAAACCACATGAAGATAAAGGGATCAATAAACGTTATTAGATACTTTAATTAATATAGACCAACACTCTAAAGTTTCTGCCATCCACCAACGAATAATAATAATAAAATGATTTTATAACATAAGTACAAAGCCACAAATTTGGAGTTGTTTTTAATTAATCTCAGAACTTGGTCGGTATTTATGTTACTGAACTCAGCAGGATGAAAAGTAAATTGGACTTCACAAAAAAATCAGCTCAGAATGTTAAAGGAATATAATACTGCAGGGCATTTTGTCCAGTGCTCTGCCAACTCTGCCATCCACCACTACCATAACAAGGCCTGCAATTTTGACATGATGTGGTTAGTTGACAGCATCAACCTCAGTACTAGACTGATGAAAATATCTTGCAGTATTTCATATTTTGAATTGTAATCTCTGCAAAGTCAAGTTTGCCATTCATTGTTCTGGGCTCAGTAGCATAAATAACAAAACCATTTTTATATACCATGGTGTATACTGTAGGTCGTGAAATAAGTGGATGTTCAATGCTGATTAGGTGTAAAATAATTGAAAAAGATCATTGGACAGGTGGTACTAGATTTGATACCAGATCAGATACCTTTAAGTATTTAGTTTGTTATCCATCTCACTAACTACTGAGGTCAATTAAACTGGTTCCAGGTACAACCTTGCTAATGTTTTATCACCTCCATAAAAATGAAAGTAAAAGTCAACATCTAATTATATTTGAACTGCGAAGAGAGAAGAAAGAAAAGGCCGAAAATCACACATCTAGATCTAGTAGTGTACAAGGCTAGTGAGATCATTAGAGTATTGAACAAAATGCTTTCTGGTACCTAAAGTAGAAAAGATTATTATCATCATGATCAAAATATTGAGACTATTTCGAATGATTCATTGAAATTTTGAAGGTAAATTTTACCAATGACACCACCTCTACCACTAATTGTCACACTACAAAAGCAGTCATGTACATATACTACACACACATTGCATAAAAGTATATGTATGTAACTACACATGTTCATATATGCACAAACATTTATAGATAGAGTTGCAAATGTAAATGCATATGTGTACGCATACACACAGTAAATTCTTCCAACATATTTATGTGTTCTTACATATATGTACACACACACACACACACACACATATATATACATACATATAGTCACTACCATATGTACATGCATAGACTTATATATATATACTATTACTATTTTACTTGTTTCAGTCGTTTGACTGCGGCCATGCTGGAGCACCGCCTTTTAGTCGAGCAAATTGACCCCAGGATTTATTCTTTGGAAGCCTAGTACTTATTCTATCGATCACTTTTGCCAAACCGCTAAGTTACGGGGACGTAAACACACCAGCATCGGTTGTCAAGCGATGTTGGGGGGGGGGGGGGGCAAACACAGATACAAACACGCATACATATATATATATATATATATATATATATATATATATATATATATATATATATATATACGACGGGCTTCTTTCAGTTTCTGTCTACCAAATCCACTCACAAGGCTTTGGTCTGCCCGAGGCTATAGTAGAAGACACTTGCCCAAGGTGCCACGCAGTGGGAATGAACCCGGAACCATGTGGTTGGTAAGCAGGCTACTTACCACACAGCCACTCCTGCGCCTATGCAACCAATATGCAAACAATATACAGACAAGGTAATATTTTTCTCATTAGATTGAGAATAATGATGATGAGGATGTTGAGGATGATGACGAAGATGATGAGGAAGACGCAAATAATGGAGGTGAGTCAGAGGTATTTAAAGAGGAAACACCTCATTTATTATTTATCACTTAAATTCACCACATGCCATTTACCGAGCAACAGTGTGGGGCTGTGTAATATCAGCAGCATTTACACCACACAGTAGAGTAGTCTTGCTGATGGGCAGTAATAGTCTCGCTGCTGCATAGCAGTAGGTCTCGCCATGCTGCAGCAGTAGATTCTAAGCAGCATTAACTTTGTCAGACAGCGGCTTACAATACAGTGGGAGAGTCTTTGCCACAATGAAGCAGCAGTATTAATCCAATGCAGCAGCAATGTTTCCATAAAGCAGCAGCAGCAGTGGCAACAGTGCTACTGCAGCATAGCAGCAGTAGTGTTGACTGAAGCAACAGCAGCAGTATTGCCCCAAGCAACAGCAGCAGTGTTTCTACAAATGCAGCAGTAGGCTTGCTGTGTTGTAGTTAGTTAGACAGCATGGCTTCATGAGATATCCCTTCAGCACTCAATGCAGAACCACATGTGCTGTCACATGGAGAACTAACTACACGTGGCACTTCATTCGTGTTTCATGTGTTGTCTCACTCAGACTCACCTAAAAATTCTTCATGCAATGTCATGTATAATGCTGAAGTGAGAGTAAGGAAGAAATACCTGTTGACCCACACTGAAATGTGTACTGTACTGTTCTGTACCAGAGTAGTGGATAATGGTAGATGGAGTATGGAGAGGAAAACATTTGGGTAGAAGAGGAGCTTAGATAGATATGGAAGTGTGTGGAATTTGAACTCAGAATGTAATGACGGGCGAATTATTATTATTATTATTATTATTATTATTATTATTATTATTATTATTATTATTATTATTATTATTATTATTATTAAGGCAGTGAACAGGCAGAATCATTAGCACGCTGGACAAAATGCTTAGTGGTATTTCATCTGTCTTTACATTGTGAGTTCAAATTCTGCCAAGGTCGACTTTGCCTTTCATCTTTTCGGGGTCAATAAATTAAGTACTAGTGGAGTACTCAGGTCAATGTCATTAACTAGCCTGCTCCCCACAAAATCCAGGCCTTGTGCTTATAGTAGAAAGGATCATTATTATTATTATTATTATTATTATTATCATTATTATTAAGGCAGCGAGCTGGCCAAATCCTTAGCACACTGGGCAGAATGCTTAGCAGTATTTTGTCTGTCTTGACATTCTGAGTTCAAATGCTGCTGAGGTCGACTTCGTCTTTCATCCTTTCAGGGTTGATAAATTAAGTACCAGTTGAGCATTGGGGTCGAAGTAATCAACTTATCCCCTCCCCAACTATTTCAGGCCTTGTGCCTATAGTAGAAAGGATCGTTATTATTATTATTATCATTATTATTATCATTATTATTATTGTTATTAAAGCAGTAAGCTTGCAGAATCGTTTGCATGCCAGGCAAAATGTTTCGTGGCATTTCGTCTGTCTTAACACTGTGAGTTCAAATTCTGCTCTGGTCGACTTTGCCTTTCATCCTTTATTATTAAAGCAGTGAGTTGGTAGAATTATTAAAGCGTTAAACAAAATTCTTAGCGGCCTTTCCTTCAACTCTATTCATTATGAGTTCAAAACAGTCGAGAGGCAATAAGATATATACCAGTTGAGCACTGAGGACAATTTAATCGACTCACCCCACTCCCCCATAAAATTACTGGCTTTGTGCCAAAATCAGAAAGTATTATTATTATTATTTCATTGTCGTTGTCATAGTAGTAGTAGTAGTAGTAGATATAGTGGTGGCAATAGATATAGTAGCATTGCCAAAGCAGTAGCAACAATTTTGGAACCAAGCCAGAAATTACCCAACTAACAGAACCAGTGTGTGTGTGTGGTTTTGTGTTGTAGTAATGATAATAGTGATGTTAGTTGGTAATAGCATTGGGGATAGTGGAGACGGTGTTCAAGACGATGGTGGTGGTGGTAGTGATAGTGATGATGGTATTGTGGAAATAGGTGGTGATACTAATGAAAGGTGGTGGTGGTGATGGCAGTGATGGTAGTAGTGTTATGCAGCTGATGATGCAAGCTAGATTTTGTGGTGAGGTAGTGGAAAAAGAAAGAGATAGGTAAGGAGGCAGTGAGAGAGAAAGAGAGAGGGAGGAAGGGAGACAGACTGCTAGATAGATAGATAGATAGATAGATAGATAGATAGATAGATAGATAGATAGATAGGCAGGTTACTCGAGAAAGATGGAAAATAGGAGAGGGGCAAGAGAAGAGATACAAAGAAGAAATAGTAAAACAGAAAAGAGAGAGAGAAGGATAGGGGAAGATAGGTGAGGGGGGAAAACGACAGAGGTAGAGAGAGAATGAAGAGAGTGGAGGATTGGGTGATGAGAGAGAGAGAGAGAGAGAGAGAACAGAGAGAAACACGAGTAACAAGGAATGGTAAATTAAAAGCTTAATGAAGAGTTAAAAGTTGACCCTTTAGAAGCAAGGAACCCTAATTTACATGCCACCAATTCTCAGTATCAAATCATTCTAAAAGAGACGGAAGATTAAAGTGTCATGCACAGAGCAAATCATATTACATACATGTTATATATATATATATATATATATATATATATATGAAATGAGCAGATTGCAAATGAGCCAGAAATACATCCAATAGAGGGCTCCACTGAGCTGGTAATAGTGTATTTACACCTTTTACTATAAGTCACTCATATATCTAAACTAATCTACAGTTTGTTTCTTTTCTGTCACTGCTTCATGCTACTACTTGTGTGTGTGTGTGTGTGTGTGTGTGTGTGTGTGTGTGTGTGTGTGTGTGTGTGTGTGTGTGTGTGTGTGTGTTTTATATATATACAACCCATGCTAGCATGGAAAGCGGACGTTAAACGATGATGGTGATGATGATGATGACACACACACACACACACACACACATACAGAGAAGTGGAGTGAGAGAGTGTGTGCATGTGAGTATACATACATGCACATATAGACAAATTAGATCAAATAATTAGACAAGTTCCAATTAAGTAAAAACTAATGTTAAATATAGAATAAATATAAATTTATTAACTGGCACAGGCATAACTGTTTAGTAAACGAGTTCTGTCCACATGTGGTTATGGGCTCAGTTCCACAGCACATCACCTTAGGCAAGTGTCTACTACTATAGCCCTGGGCCAACCAAATCCTTCTGAGTGGATTTGGTAGACAGAAACTGAAAGAAGCCCATCATATATATGTACTTATTTGTTTATTCTTTTACTTGTTTCAGTCATTTGACTGCTGTCATACTGGAGCACCACCTTAAAGGACTTATTCTTTGTAAGCCTTTTTAATCTATTGACCTCTTTAGCAGACCCACTAAGTTATGGGTACATAAACATACCAGTATCAGTTGTTGGGGTAAAATATACAAAGCCCAGTATACCCATCATGACTACCCATCTGATAAGGGTACACCAGGCACATACAGCACAACCATATGTGTGCTACATAGTGATCTCATATCAAGATAAACAGTGCATAACCTTGCAGGTGGGACCCAGTTAGGATTTTCTTCAGGTCGAGTAGCCTATCATGCTCAAAAGGTCCCTGAATAAGGGTTGTTTGAGAATGTTGAACAAAACACGCATGTTTCCAAAGGTGAATTATCAAAATCCCAAGGAATTCCTCTCAACACATGGCTATGATGCTCCCCCACTACTTCTGCTCGTGATCAGAGATGCACATATCATCAGCCACTAAGGGACATGCTCAACTGGTTAAGGTCAAGCAACTGACAAGCAAATCTGTGGCACTGAGTAGAATATTTGCTGTAGCCCATTATTATTATTATTATTATCATTATTTAATATCCACTTTTTCATGCTTGCAGGAGTTAGATGGAATTTGTTGAGGCACATTTCCTACAGCTGGATACTCCTCTTTTTGCCAACCTTCACCTGTTTTAAAGCAAACAAAAATACTTTCCCATTACTAAGTGTTTTTCTCAGAAGACAGGAAATGAACAACATCGTATGACAATGATTCTTATTTTCAACCATTATGTGGTGTCTAGACATGGGTACACACTCACATGCACATATATATTGTTTACATACAGTTTGAGCAGAAGGTCATTCCTTCCATCAGCTATCAAGTGGAAATCTCAATAGACAGAACTACTTATTATGGCATTATAGTATAAGTGGGTGATCATTATACAAATACTTGTTGGCTTATCATAAATCTCACACAGAACAGCCATGATGTAATGCATGGATTTACAAATAATGATGCAGTCCGTCTGATGGACTTTCACAATTTCCATTTACCTAATTTCATGCACAAATCTAAGGTCAAACCAAAATGATGGCTGAAGTAAAGAAAATTTCTATGCAGTAGGGCCAGATCCCAGATTCATGACTGTGAAGGGAACTTCATTACCATTCGGCTATACTCCTATGTTTGTGTGTGTGTGTATCTACATACACACATCAGTAAGTTATCATCATTTTAACATCCAATTTTTCATGCATGGGCTGGACAGAGTTATTGAGGCAGATTTTCTATGGCCTGACACCTTTCCTGTCACCAACCCTCACTTGTTTCCAAGTAAGATATCATTTCCCCATGGCCAGACATGTTTTCATAGAATATCAGATATGAATTACACCTCCTTGTATGACAAATCATTTACAATCATCATGCAATATCAAGATAAGGAGACACATACATACCCTCACACTCACACACATACACATGCATATACTGATTTCAAATTTTGGCACAAGGCCAGCAATTTCAGGGGAGGAGGCTAGTTGATTACATCGACTCCAATACTTGACTGGTACTTATTTTATCAACCCCAAAAGGATGAAAGGCAAAGTCAACCTCAGCAGAATTCAAATTCAGAACGTGAAGGCAAATGAAATGTCACTAAGCACTTCACTCAGCGTGCTAACGACACACATGCATATATTGATATATACTCTTTTACTTGTTTCAATGATTTGACTTCAGCCATGCTGGAGCACCGCCTTTAGTTGAACAAATCTACCCCAGGACTTATTCTTTGTAAGCCTAGTACTTATTCTATCGGCCTCTTTTGTCAAACCGTTGCGTAGATATTCACATAATGAGCTTCTTTCAGTTTCTGTCAGCCAAATCCACTCATAAGGCTTAGGTAGGCTCAAGTCTGTGGTAGAAAATACTTGCCTGTAGTGTCTGTCACACAGTGGGACTGAACCTGAAACCATGTGATTGGGGAAGAAACTTCTTAACCAGAGTCAAAGTCCTTTTAAATAATTCAATATGAAATAATTTGATAGAATTATCTATCCTATCCACCCAAACAGATGCAGGAACACACATACATTCACGCACTCACAGACACACACCTCTAAAATCCAGAAGAAAGAAGTAGTTTACAAAAGTTAAATGGGTACTGAGAAGGTGAAAAATGAATTGGGGTGGAATAATCTGGGTATAATTCAGGGGTTAGTTGGCATGACAACAAGAACTTTTAGGGATTTCCCCCATTAGCTTTCTTACACATGAGAAGATTTAGTTTCTCTATAAATACCCCCAAATACTCCCAAAGTTGTTAGAAATACTCCACCCTGATACACCCTTGGCATTGATTTCTGTATGGTAACTGTATATTTGTTTTTTAGTGTTTTTGTTTTCTTCTTAGTCATGCTACTGACAAATGATATCATTATCACTACCACCACTACCACCACTACCACCACCATCACTACCACCGGCAACATTACCACCACTCTTACCACTACCATTATCATTAACACCGTCAGCACTACCACCGCCATCATTACCACTGCCACCACCACTACTACCATCATTACCACTGCCATCATTATTACCACCACCATCACTACTACCACCATCATTACCACTGCCATTACCACTATCATCATCATTACCACCGCCATCACTACCACTACCATGTAGCATCACCTCCATCCCTTATCACACATTCTACATCCACATTTCACTACCATGTAGCATCAACCCCACCCCTCATCACACATTCTACGTCCATACTTCACTACCATGCAGCATCACCTCCACCCCTCATCACACATTCTACGTCCATACTTCACTACCATGTAGCATCATCCCCCACCCCTCATCACATGTTCAATGTCTACATCTCTTTTCCATGGAGCACCACACCTCTTACACATGCCTTTTCTCTTGCATGAGAAAAGTAACACTTTGTTGTCAATGGTGCTGTTTAGCCCCAGGTCAACAGACCAATGATCCAGCAGACCAATGATCCAAAGTATTCCAGCCGAGACCATACCACTTTCTTGTTCTGTGACAGTAAAGAGTATACAGGACCCATCAATGTCTTCAACATTATTTTCGTTTACCCCCAAACAGTCCTGATCCAGCAAACATGTCCAAAACTGTTTTATCCAGATCATCCTGGTTTTTTGAGACAGTGTACCTATAATAGTTGTAATGATGATGATGATGATGTCCATTATGGTGATGTTGATGTTGATTATAACAAAGATGAGGATGATGATATAAATGGTTATCTTTTACCTTTTACTTGTTATAGTCATTAGACTGTGGCCATGCTGAAGCAATGCTTTGAAGAATTTTTAATTAAATGAATCAACTCCAGTACTTGTTTATTTTTCAGCTCGGTACCTATTCCATCAGTGTCTTTTGCCAAACCACTAAGTTACAGGGACATAAATATGTCAACACCAGTTGCAAACCAGTGAAGTGGGGGACAAAACACAGACACACACAGATATATATATATATATATATATATATATATATATATATATATATATATATATATATATATATACATACATATGTATATATACACACACACATATATATATATATATATATATATATATATATATATATATAGATATATAGATATATATATTTGATGAGCTTCTTTCAGTTTCCACTCACAAGGCTTTGGTCGGCCCAAGGTTATCGTATAAAACACTTGCCCAAGGAGCCATGCAGTGGGACTGAACCTGGAACCATGTGGCTGGGAAGCAAACTCCGTACCACACAGCCACACCTGTGCTTATGTTGATGATAATGACATAGATGATGATGATGGTGCAGATGATGAAGACAGCAATAAAGTGGTGGGATTCAAACTATAGAAAAGGTGAGATGAGAAGAGCATGTGCTACCTTTCAGTGTAATGAAGCATATGGGTGGAGTGTGAGGTAAAGCTATTTATTCTCTTAGTGTAAAGAAAAACCCCATCAAACTCCCTTCAAAGCATTCAGAAGCAACACACACAACTGCAAGACTAAAGTTACACCAAAACTATTTATAAGTAATAACCAGAGGGCCCCACTGTAATCTCACCTTCATATTACAGGTTTTGGCTTCCGATTCTTCATCCTTAATCACATGGATATACATTCTTACAGCATTTTGTCTGTCTTTTTTTTTTTACTCTTTTCTCTTTCAGTGGATTTGAACTCCTGTCTTAACAGCTGATAATCATCCAATACCTTATCCATTCAACCAGTTTACTTTTCTACTGACTGACCTATTGCCCCCATAGCATTGATTAGGGCTTTTAATAGACATAGTGATATCTATTTTTAGAATTTTATTTATTTATCTGTTTTGTTTCACATTTAGGGAGTTTCTCCAAAATATTATGATTAGAATTCCGTAAAGTTGAGGTAACAGTAGGACTGTGAATGGGGTGGGGTCCTACACTTGCTAAATTCCAATTTGGGGTTGGAACAGAGGAGGAATGGAATAATGATTCAATTGTGCAAACAATATTTGCATTATTTTCCTTTGTACTTGTTTCTTATCAAGGGAGTGGTCTCTATCTGGAGAGAGAGAGAGAGAGAGAGAGAGAGAGAGAGAGAGAGAGGTTGGAGAGAGAAAGTGAGTGATAATGAGAAACAGAGGAAGAGAGTGAGCAACAAGGAGAGACAAAGACAAAAGGAGAGAGAGGAAGAAGTAAAAAGGGAAGAAGGTATTAAACACATAGCCACAAACATATTTGGAGGTAAAAACAAGAGGAAGAGTACTAAATACATTTAGTAATTTATTCAGAAAAAGCTGATGATTCACAGTTACTACTCAATTTATTATTATGTGTGATCATTCAGGTAACAAACAGTGACTACACACACACACATTTATGCCAAAGTTGTACTTGTGTAGCAAGCGATTAGATCTGAGATTGTGTGTTCAAACTGGAAAAAAATCACATCATGAAAGAACCATTTCAACAATTTAAAAACACACAAAAACTGTTAAATTCTTGAGGTGTCAAATATTTGTTGGGTTTTCATCTGAATAAAATGGGTCCCCCACTTTCCTAACTCTGTTTCTCCACAAACTCCTTTTGTCAACTATAAATCTGCTCCCTCATATTTTAACTTCTTAACACTACCTAAAACCCTTGCTTCCATTCTCTCATTGCAAATTAAAAGGTGGCCCCATACCTACTGTAAAATGGTAGACATTAGGAAGAGTGTCCAGTCATAGAAATCATGCCAAAACTAAAGCAATGTAGCAAGATAGTGTTCTACTTGATTGTGTTGAACAGTCCAGCCCATTCCAGCATGAAAAGTCAATGTATCATCATACATACAGACAGATAGATAGACAGACAGACAGATAGATACACAAACAGACAGACATGAGGAGAGAAAGACAGAACAATTACAAATTAGGATATAGTGTGTATTGATTAAGACACATTCATTCACACACAGCTTCACATACACATGTACAAATAAAACATCTGACAGTCTTCAGAGAAACAGTGTTCTGTGATGTAGCCGACCAAAGCCTTGTAAGTGGATTTGGTAGACAGAAACTGAAAGAAGCCCATCGTATGTATATGTATATATATATGTGTGTGTGTGTGTGTTTGTGTGTCTGTGTTTGTCCCACCAACATCGCTTGACAACCGATGCTGGTGTGTTCACGTCCCCGTAACTTAGCGGTTCAGCAATAAGAGACCGGTAGAATAAGTACTAGGCTTACAAAGAATAAGTCCTGGGGGGTCGATTTGCTCGACTACAGGCGGTGCTCCAGCATGGCCGCAGTCAAATGACTGAAACAAGTAAAAGATAAAAGATACACTTCATTGCAAAATTAATTCAAGAAAAACAGATAGAAGCACAAGAAATAACATCAACTATGTTTCCATGTCTTCTTTAAAAGCTTGTTATACGAGATCAATCAGTGTGCTGTTATGTGGCTCAGCAAGGTATTTATTTCTGTTCTCTAGCTTTGTCCTCAGTGCACCTGGCTGACTGTCGGGTCTCCATCTCACTTTACAGTCAAGTGGTTAGCAGTCGGAAAGTGAATATGATTCGACAGACTGTAGAGAAACAATTATTCCGACAATTATGTAAAAGGTCAAAAATTTGGAAAAACCACGAGAAAGAAGGAAAAATGGCGCCCCACCACCACGACCACGTAATGTATCATAGGAAATTAGAAATAAAACACTATAAACATGAATAAATTTGTGATAGACAAAACTAATTCAACAGACAATTTGTTTGTTTGTTTGTGTGTGTGTGTGTGTGTGTGTGTGTGTGTGTGTGTGTGTGTGTGTTTTATATAAGATGTCAGTATTACTGACTTGTTTGCTATGATGAAGGTGATACAATCAGAATAGAGAATTGCTGTTTGTTTGTACAGCAGTACAGTGCAGTTCTATAGACTTTAGGAGAACAATGAAATTAGATACTCTCATTTAGACATACATATATATTTCTGTAAATGTACATATATGTATGCATATGTGTATATATGAAAATATATCTATGTATCAAATATGAATATAATATGAATATGCATATATGGATCTGGATATGTATATATATCTATGCATATGAGTAAATATGCATATATATATATATATATATATATATATACACAGGCATACATGTATATATACATGTTTCTATATGCATATATGTGTGTGTGTGCGTGTGTGTGTGTGTGTGTGTGTGTAGATATATTTGTATATACAGAGATATCTTATAGCTATAAACATTATCATCCTTCTCCTATCACATGAAAGCATTTACTTAAATTCACAGAGGAATAATGAATAACACTTTCCCAATTTCTAATAATAAAGATGGCAATAAAGACACACACAGTACAACACACACACACACACACACACACACACACACTCAAATACGTTTGTCTTGTGCAATCTATAAGCAGAATAGCCAAGAAGAATGAAGAACAATGTAGATGAGAAGAAAGAAATCTTACAAGGTTCCACCACTTCACTACTACCACTACCATCCGAAGAAGCTATCTAACATCAAAAGAAAACTCAACAGGGAAAAAAAAAAGAAAAAAAAAAGCAAACATTCAACTGAGGAACTAGATGTAAACAATGTTATTTTGTGATGAATTACCATCATTGAATATTGACAGGTGCTTGCAGCCTTCTGCTAGTCAGATAATGACTGTTAGTAGAACTTTCACATTAGCAGTTTATGGAGGACTAATGGTGAGGAACAGAAACATCATTCTGAGAAAAAAAACACACAAGGTAACAACATGAATGAACCGGTTGGTGCTAGCTTAGAATGTGAGCAGAGGGACAAAACTGTTTTACATGCACAATTTACATGCACGATTTTTACATGCACATAGGCGCAGGAGTGGCTGTGTGGTAAGTAGCTTGCTTACCAACCATATGGTTCTGGGTTCAGTCCCACTGCGTGGCACCTTGGGCAAGTGTCTTCTACTATAGCCTCAGGCTGACCAAAGCCTTGTGAGTGGATTTGGTAGACGGAAACTGAAAGAAGCCCGTCGTATATATATATGTATATATATATATATGTATGTGTGTGTATATGTTTGTGTGTCTGTGTTTGCCCCCCCCCCCCCAACATCGCTTGACAACCGATGCTGGTGTGTTTATGTCCCTGTAACTTAGCGGTTTGGCAAAAAGAGAACCAATAGAATAAGTGCTAGACTTACAAAGAATAAGTCCTGGGGTTGATTTGCTCGACTAAAGGCGGTGCTCCAGCATGGCCGCAGTCAAATGACTGAAACAAGTAAAAGAGTAATTTAATCAACTAAACCCTTCTGGAAAAATTTCAGACCTTGTACCTAAATTAGAAACATATAATATTATTGTTATTACTATTGTGGGCTGGTAAAATCACTAGCATACTGGACAAGATGCTGCCAAGTATTTTGTTGGTCTTTACATTCTAAGTTTAAATTCTACCAAGGTTGACAGTGCTTTTCATCTTTTTGGGGGTCACTAGAATAAGTACCAATGAAACATTGGGGTTGATGTAATTGACTAGTCCCCTCCCACAGAATTTCAGGCCTTGTGCTTTTAATAGAAAGGATTATTATTATTATTATTATTATTATTATTATTAGGATGGCAAGCTGGCAGAATTGTTAGTACACCGGGCAAAATGCTTAGCAACATTTCGTCTGTCTTTACATTCTGAGTTCATATTTCGCTGGGGTCAACGTTGCCTTTCAGGGTCAATAAAAGAAGTAGCAGTTGAACACTGGGCTCAATGTAATTGACTAGTCCCCATCCACAAAATTTCAGGCCTTGTGCTTTTAGTAGAAAGGATTATTATTATTATTATTATTATTATTGAGTGAGAGAGCAGTGCATGCCATCAACTGACACTGGGGAAAAATATACGAAGCCCAGTATACCCATCATGACTACCCGTCTGATAAGGGTACACCAGGCACATGCAGCACAACCATATGTGCACGACATGGTGATCTCATATCAAGATAAACAGCGCATGACCTCGCAGGTGGGGCCCAGTTAGAATTTTCTTCAGGTCGAGTAGCCCATCCCGCTCAAAAGGTCCCTGAATAAGGTTTGTTTAAGGATGTTGAGCAAAACACCCATACTTCCAAAGGTGAATTATTCAAATCCCAAAGAATTCCTCTCAACACATGGCTATGATGCTCCCCCACTACTTCTGCTCATGATCAGAGATGCACATAACGTCAGCCACCAAGGGACATGCTCAACTGGTTAAGGTCAAACAACTGACAAGCAAATCTGTAGTATTAAACAGAATATTTGCTGTAGCTCATCTTTTATACCAAGACAAAACAATGTACATAACACTTCCAATCAATTAAGATCAGAAGCCATGGGAGTCTCTGCCTGGTACTGCATCTATTATTATTATTATTATTATTATTATTAAGGCAGTGAGCTGGCATGTTGGACAAAATGGTTTGCAGCATTTCATCTATCTTTACATTCTGAGTAAAAATTCCACCGGTCAACTTTATCTTTTATCATCCTTTGAACAACCTAAAAAGCTGAAAGGCAAAGTCAGCCTTCATAGAATTTGAACTCAGACTGCAAAGAGCCAGAAAAATATGCTACTAAGCATTTTCTCCAACATACTAATGATTCTGCCAGCTAGCAGCTTTAGTGATAATAATAATGATGATAATAATAGTTACTATTTAACACTTACTACAAGCACATATACTGCATATCTAAGTGGGAGGAGAGAATATGACAAAGAGCATATGAAAGAAAAGAAAATTTATAGTTATTAAAAAAAATAAGAGATTCACACATTAGTACAAGGTGACACATTTCATGGGAAGAACAAAGACAATTAAGTTGGCTCCAGTATTTGGCAGGTATTTTTTTTTATAGATCCACCCACACTGAATGATAAAAGGCAATGTGAACCTTCATGGGCTTTGATTTCAGAACATAAAGAAATCTAACTAACCATCACGTGTGTTTCCCAATGTTCTATAAATTCTGTCAAGCCATCGCACTCTGTAATGGAAAGTGCAATCTCTATATCGTCAGTATTAGCACCATTACAATAGGTTTCACATCCATTGTACCATAATGGTAATCAGCAAGACAAGTCTATGGAACAAGAACCACTTAATACCACGAGAGAGAGAGCTAATGAGAGGGCACTAAGAAGAGGGTCTCTATAAAGTCACTAAACCTGCTAGAAATAGCAGCCAAATCTCCCTCCAGTCATCATCATCATCATTTAACGTCTACGTTCTATGCTGGCATGGGTTAGATGGTTTGGCTGAAACTGATAAAGCTGGAGAGCTGCACCAGGTTCCAGTCTGATTTGGCATGGTTTCTATGGCTGGATGCCCTTCCTAATGTCAAACGCTCCAAGCATGTAATGAGTGTTTTTCAAAGAAACAACATAATAAATAATATATTCCTAAACAGATAGGAAGGTCCTGGAAAGAATGCCTTTGGTCATAGAGCTGCCTGAATAAAGTTGATCTGAGGCTGGACAACATCAGCCATTTTCTCTGTGACATGTTTCATCTTCCCTAGGCTGCTTTCTTTCTAGATCTACTGTTTTACTACGGAACATTTTGTACTGTCCTGTCTTAAGTCAACATATTTAGTCTTTTCCATTATCCTGTTTTCCTTGAAAGACACTACTGTCTTTGATTTAATTTTTGAAAATAATGAAAGATTTAGTCAAATGAACATCATACTGAGTTGGTGTTTGAAACACAAATTAACACGAAATTTCAGTGAAAGGTTTTAAATCTAAATCACTTGAACCATTCAGACTACTCTGTCAATTGTAAAGCTTATTTATACTATTTTACTATTTTACTTGTTTCAGTCATTAGACTGCGGCCATGCTGGAGCACCGCCTTTTAGTTGAGCAAATCGACCCCAGGACTTACTCTTTGAAAGCCTAGTACTTATTCTATCAATCTCTTTTGCCAAACCGCTAAGTTACGGGGATGTAAACACACCACCATCGGTTGTCAAGCGATGGTGGGACAAACACAGACACACATACACATACACATATATATATATATATATATATATATATATATATACATATATACGACAGGCTTCTTTCAGTTTCCGTCTACCAAATCCACTCACAAGGCTTTGGTCTGCCCGAGGCTATAGTAGAAGACACTTGCCCAAGGTGCCACGCAGTGGGAATGAACCCGGAACCATGTGGTTGGTAAGCAAGCTACTTACCACACAGCCACTCCTGCTACATTATTTTGAATTTCTCACGCATTGTCTCATGGCTCTGAGATTCCAATGATGTGATAATTTAATTTTAGAATGATTCTGTAGTGTAGGTGTGAGAGGCTGGATCTGGCCAATTTGAATATAAACACAAAGAATATTTGGGCTGGATATGGCCACTTCAAAAGCTAAAGGGTTAAAGCAGGAAGTTT
>NC_142941.1:60373033-60408033 GCF_046866305.1 Octopus bimaculoides
ACTCCGTCGCTTACGACGTCGAGGGTTCCAGTTGATCCGATCAGCGGAACAGCCTGCTCGTGAAATTAACGTGCAAGTGGCTGAACACTCCACAGACACGTGTACCCTTAACGTAGTTCTTGGGGATATTCAGCGTGACACAGTGTGACAAGGCTGGTCCCTTTGAATTACAGGCACAACAGAAACAGGATGTAAGAGTGAGAGAAAGTTGTGGTGGAAGAGTACAGCAGGGTTCGCCACCATCCCCTGCCGGAGCCTCGTGGAGCTTTAGGTGTTTTTGCTCAATAAACACTCACAACACCTGGTTTGGGAATCGAAACCACAATCCTATGACCGCAAGTCCGCTGCCCTAACCACTGGGCCATTACGCCTCCACGCACCTTGTCTACCATGCTGTTTTATACATTACACATACATATAGTCGTGTGTGTGTGTGTGTGTGTGTGTGTGTGTGTGTGTGTGTGTGTGTGTGTGTGTGTGTGTGTGTGTGTGTGTCTAAGTACATGGCATAATGACCAATGTTTTAGCATCAGTGCTTTCCTTGTTAGCATGAAATAAATATGTCTGTCATAAATGTAAATTCTCATCTGTCTTAGCCTTCTGCTGTCTCGCAACTTCCGTCCTCCAACATCCTGACACCTGACCCTCCCTCCCTCCCTCCTCTCTATGTTTACTTCAGTCTTCCTTTTCCATAGGCATCTTTCACTAATGCCACACATCTCCCCTTCATCCATCATCTATCACCTTTTATGTTCAACTTCTCTCAGTACCCTTATAGTCTGAATTTTATGCAGACCAACATTACATACCTAGTAATTAATGCCGTCCTCGTTTTTCCATCCAGTTTCTACAGATCTGTCACATTCAGTGGTTACATTTCACTAAAAGAATTCTATTTTCCCCCAACAACAACAGATTTGATAATAATGTATACTCCCTTTTTGATTCCTTCATTATTAATTGAGAAAATATAACAAAGCATTATGCTTTGATGATGAGCTCAGAATAAAACCAGAACATGTCCAGACTTGTCTCTTGTATAGAAGAGAAAAATAAAAAATATTATAGATTAGCTAATATATTTTCATCTCCGTCATTGTGCATTTGTTTGTAGTTAACCTTTTAATGTTCCTTGTGTTACATATATTGAATTACCTTTGAAGTAAACACACCCTAGGTACTTTACCTTCCATTTTCACTCATGTAACTATATTTTTTACTACAACCACACCCAGCAGTAATTACATCACCTACCAAATAGAAACTATTAAAAAGTATCTTGTGAGCCATTTAGAAATAGTGACAATATATACATACATGTATATATCCATATATATACACACAAAAACATAGATGTATGCAAATGTATATTAACATATAGACATAAACAGATACACACACACACACACATTATATATATATATCTGTACACATAGCTAAAGACACATGTACATTTACACACACACATAACTATAAACAGAACTTACAATCAAAGTAAAAGCAAATTCTAGTAATAAGTGACTTAGCAAAGATCTCTATAGAGGTAACAGAAGAAAAAAATCTAGAGAATTGACATAGGGGAGCACATCCTCACTAACATTGCTTAACAATTATCATAGAATATGTTTCAAATACAGAAGTACATGTAAAAAGCACCCAGTATACTCTGCAAAGTAGTTGGCATTAGGAAGGGTATCCAGCTGTAGAAACCATGCCAAAACAGACAACTGGAACCTAGTACATCCCTTTGGCTTACCAATTCCTGTCAAACCATCCAACCCATACCAGCATGGAAAACAGACATGATGGTGATGATGAGCCCCTGGCATATATCTGAACTTTAATGGCAAAATCAAAACCACAGTCCCCTGAAGAGATTTCATTTCAACTCCAGTTTAATGCAGTTCTCGCCACATCTTTTTATATTACTGAAGGCCACAGACTGTACATACAAAGAAAGCTAATTTGGGCGACTGAATCACTCCTACGTGAATATCAGCCAGTCAAAAATGTTCCAAAACACTGTCATCCGTAACAGAGATATCATGGAGACTGTCCTCATCTTAATTACTACAGAAGATTGATTAATTCTTTTGTGACAATGTTTCTGTTGCAACATACTAGTTTTGTTTCAATTAATTTTGAAAATAATGAAGAAATTAATGAAATAATTTTGTCATCATTGAGTTGGTATTTCAAACATGAAGTAACATGAAATTTTGATGGAAGATTTTATTTAGACCACTTTAACTCTTTAGCATTCAGACTGGCCATATCCAGCCCAAATATTCTACCTGCTTTATATTCAAACCAGCCAGATCTAGCCTCTCACACATAACCTACAATGTCATTCTAAAATTAAACAATTTCATCGTCAAAATAATGAAGCTATGAGATAATGCATGATTAATTAAAACCAATGTGACGTGAATAAATAAGCATTACATTTGACAGAGTAATTTGAATGATAAAGAGTTAAAACAGGAAGTTTATATTGTAGAACCAGGAGCAGTTCCAGACAGTTGGTATCAAAAGGGTTAACCCAAACTGGGCAGACCATGTGTCCTACATGTTGAATAATTTACTGATGCAATAAATCTTGGAATGGCAAATCTTTCTTTAAAAACCATGATAAAACTGACTTCACTTGTGCTGGTGCCACGTAAAAAGCACTCAGTCCAATCTGCAGGGCGGTTGGCATTAGGAAGGGCATCCAGCTGTAAATACCAGTGTAGTCTTCTACCTGGTTGGCTTCTGGCAAACTGTCCAACCCCTGCCAGCATGGAAGATGGTCGTTAAATGATGAGGATGATGATGATAATGTTCCAGTAGGGGAACTGGAAATTCATTCTAAAGATTCCTTGAAAATACCCCCACCTCTCAAATTTTTGCACCAACATCAAACTGTGTGGAACCCAGTTGGATTGCTTGAACCTGGTGAGTCACAGTTTTCCATCCACCATACTTTGAAGGATTTGTAAATATTATGGGTGATGGCCCTTCCACTTGTGACTAAGGCATAAGAAAAAGGAATAAAATATGAAAAATTCATTGAATTTTATTATTTGTGGAATTCTGAACACACAAATGGAACCAGAGCTGCTGAGGGAGGAGGAGGAGTGGGGGTAGAATGTGCTTAAACCACAAACAGAAATAATTGTCAATAAGGAGGGAGTCTGCTGAAACATTAAAAATCAATCATGCGTAAAAGAGGCCAGACATAAAGCTATGGGGACAGGAAGATAAGAGACAGTAGGAGGGAGGGGGGTACAACAAGTTGTAGTAGTAGGAGGAGGAGGATGGGGAGGCAGAAGAACAACAAACACAAGACAAAAACAAAAACTTTGGAAACCAAGACAGAAGGAAGAGCTATCTCCAAGCATGACATTAAAAGTAAGTAAAAAAAAAGATGAAAAAGAAAAACAAAGGAAACAAAATGGTGTCTATGATCGTCTGGCAACCATTGGTACAAACTGATACATTAGCTCTCAAATGTAGAGATCAATAGAGTAGTCAGATTAAAACAGATCAAATATTGGTTCAGAGTATCTGATATCAGTGGTTAAATACCTATATATTGATTCACTTATCAAAAGTGAGCTGTGTAGATTGGAGAAATGGGAAGTGGGGGGGGGTACTCAATGTGAGCCAAATATGCTAATTCTTGAGTATGTGGGTGTGTCTGCCGGTGTCTGTACACACGTTTATGCATGTGCAAGCATGTATGCATATGTATGAACACACGTGTGCACAGATGCAAATGCATGTTTGTTCATATATGTGTTTGTGCCCATCAGCCAATTGTATCATTGTTATTCTGCTGCTCTCCCATACACCCATCTTTAATACTCACTTACATTCCTCTTCTCCTTCCCTCCCTATCTCACTTCTTTTTTTTTACACTTTCATCAACTCTCTCATCTGTTCTCTGTACCACTCCAGTTATATTCACCCCCTTATACCTTGAGGGTACACCCTTATTTCTTTATTGCCCACAAGGGACTAAACATAGAGGGGACAAACAAGGACAGACACACGGATTAAGCAGATTCATTAGAATGTCAGACAGAATGCTAAGTGGCATTTCTTCTGGTTCTTTAGGGTCTGTGTTCAAATACTACCAAGGATAAATTTGTCTTTCCACCTTCTACGGTCAATAAAATAAAGTAGCAGGCTTTGCTTGTCTTGTGCCTAAATTAGAATGGTACGAGATATGATGTTCTCAGGCACCCAGTATTAAGAGCCAAAGTCATTCATTTTCATTCAGCCACATATCATAATTGCTGAATTTGCTTCTCCTTTTTAAGCATGAAATCATTTTGTAATATATTGGTTATTATGAAACAATAATATTCTATAAATAATAATATTGATAATAATAATAATAACTACTGAACAATGATAATAATAATAATAATAATAATAATAATAATCCTTTCTACTAAAGGCACAGGGCTTGAAATTTTGGGGGAGAGGACTAGTCGATTACTTCAACCTCAGTGTTTCATTGGTACTCAATTTATCGACCCTGAAAGGATGAAAGGCAAAGCTGTCCTTGGTGGAATTTGAACTCGGAACGTGAAAACAGATGAAATACTGCTAAGCATTTTGCCCAGCATGGTAATGACTTTACCAGCTCGCTGCCTAAATAATAATAATAATGGTTTCAAATCTTCCCACAAGGGCAGCCATTTTGGGGGAGGGGATGAGTCAATGACATCGACCCCAGTGTTCAACTGGTACTTATTTTATCGACCCCCCCCCCAAAAAGACAAAGTCGACCTTGGTGGAATTTGAACTCAGAACATGAAGACAGATGAAATACCACTAAGCATTTTGCCTGGCATGGTAACAATTTTACCAGCTCACCACCATAATAATAATAATAATAATAATAATAATAATAATAATAATAATAATGTGCCCAAAGCCAGAACTTCTTACCACACAGCTACACCTGCACATGTGCTTGTATACAAGACACACACACACACACACACACACAGATATATATCTTAAGAAAGAGGAGATAATTATTTATTTAACACTTTCATCTCATTTCAGAGAATCATAAAGAATGAGTGCATGCGTGTGTGTGTGTGTGTGTGTATTGTATATACACACACTCACATATTATATATACACACATTCACACATACACACTTGAGATGGCCACATCAGTTAATATTATTCTACATAGAAAAGTATGAAAAGACAAGAAAGAGAGAGAGGGGGGAGAGTAAGGTGAACAATAGAGAGAGGGAGCAGAAAGCAAAGGTGTTAAACAGAAGAAAGGGGACAGAGGGAATGAAATAGAAATAAAGGTGTAAAGAAGGATTAAAAAGAGGGAGTAAAGGAGGATGTAAACAATGATAGAGGGGTCAAAAGGTTGGTGGTTCAGAGCCTTCTACTGGTATTATTCTGTGTCTGGGACAAACTGGTCCTTGTTAATGGATATTACAAGTTTCTTTGAGATACCACTGTAGCAGTGGCAGCACTGTCACATTACTGAGAGTTTCTTTGGTTGGTTTATAGAGGTGGGTTTAATTTTTTCCCCATAAACGTGGTGGTGGACAGGTTGAAGGAAGATGTGAGCCAGGATGATGAGATTATGGAAATTAATGGGAATGTCAATTCTTTTGACTTTACTAGCTTCTTTGGCATCCATCTGGAAAATAGGTCTGAGATATTCTATAGAGGAAAGAATGAGAGAGAGAGAGTAATGAAGAGAGAGAGAGAGAGAGAGAGAGAGAGAATAAAAGGGGGAATGTAAAAGACAAAAAGAAAAAGGAAGAGGAAGAGAAAAATGTAAGTGGAAGAGAGGGGGAGAGTAAGAAGGAGAGGGGGAGAGTAAGGAGGGGAGGGGGAGAGTAAGAAGGGGAGGGGGAGAGTAAGAAGGGAGGGGGAGAGTAAGAAGGGGAGGGGGAGAGTAAGAAGGATAGGGGGAGAGTAAGAAGGAGAGGGGGAGAGTAAGAAAGAGAGGGGGAGAGTAAGAAGGAGAGGGGGAGAGTAAGAAGGAGAGGGGGAGAGTAAGGGAAGAAAAGATGAGTAAGAGCAAAGAGAAAAATATGGGAGAGGGCAGAACTGCAGGTGTTTTGAACAGAAGCAAGAAGTGAGAATGAATCATAAGAATGACTGGACATAACTGACTAATATTGGGGGGTGAAGGGGAAAGAGGTGATGAGAAGCCATTTAGGCAGGAGGCTGGGTCAGCCTTTGGATAACAATAGGTCCCTATTCAGGGATTCAATGACGAAGGAGGTCTTTGATACCTGCCAATACTTTTGGGACACTGTTTATTTGTTTGATAAGGTCTAGTTCACAGCCTGGATCAAACCAGCCTGCCGCCTTCTCTTGGAATGATGGAGGTCTGTGACCATTGCAGGAGTTTGACTCAAAAATTAGAAGTTATTAATTTCTTGTTAATCTGACAACGCTTAGCTTACTCGATTTTATAGTTGCTAGTGGGACCTAATCACAATGAAGTGGACTGAGCTGTTGAAGGTTGAACACCTTGGCCTTAATCACAGCATGGCGCTGGTGATTGGATGGTGGGAATTAATAGTTCATTCTTCCCTTGGGTGTCCACTATCACATTTGGGAAGTGTGTGTGTGTGAATGAGTGTATCTTTGAGAATTATAGGACGTTTTAGCATAAAACTTCCTTATTGAATAATGAATTTTAATAATAATAATAATAATAATAATAATCATAATGATAATAATAATAATAATAATAATAATAATAATAATGGTTTCAAATTTTGTCACAGGGGCAGCAGTTTTGGGGGAGGGGATGAATCGATTACATTGAACCCAGTGTTCAACTGGTACTCATTTTCTCGACCCTGAAAGGATGAAAGGTAAAGTCAACCTCGGTGGAATTTGAACTCAGAATGTAGTGATGGGCAAAATACAGCTTAGCATTTCATCTAGCGTGCTAACGATTCTGCCAGCTTGCCACCTTAATAATAATAATAATAATAATAATAATAATAATAATAATAATAATAATAATAATAATAATAACAACAATAGTGCTTTCTACTATATGCATAAGGCCTGAAATTTTGGGGGAGGGGACTAGTCGATTACATTGACCCCAATGTTTCATTGGTACTTAATTTATTGACCCCGAAAGAATAAAAGGCAAAGTAGACCTTTCAAAATGTGATTGATTCTTCTTTACTTCTGTCACTTCATCAATTCCAGTGTGTGTGTGTGTGTGTGTGTGTGTGTGTGGTTGAGTGTGTGATAGGTTTCTCCTTATATGTAGATAGTATGTTATATATTGTAAACACACACATACACATATCCATACAGTACCAAATGATAAAAAAAAAAAAAGGTTGAAGTAAAGAGAAGTAACTCATGCTGAAGAATTGGTGAGTTACTATAAATCAGAGACAGAGAAAAAAAAAGTAATGTTCTAAAATTAGAACATCTTATCTCACAGACTGATACAAATAATAAAGAAATAGAGAAAAATATTATTTCTTACATAAGTAAGACAAATTCCAATATATTATTTCAGTCAGGGATGAAAGAAATCGGGAGGTTGCGGAGTTCATGCGTTTAATCTCTTTACAAAATTTGTAAAGCTGCGTGTGTACCACAAGAAGACTGCTTAAAGAAATCCGCCTGATTCGTTTCACAGAGTAGACGAAGGCAACAGTAGTTGTCTCCCTTCAACATTGCTGAGTAAGCATGATTTCTCGCGTTTGCCCAAGTACACAAATTTGTAGTAGTAGTAGTAGTAATATATTGAATACCCCCACCACACACACACACACACACACACACCTGCTCTTCTTTCAAAAACCCTTGTAGATGACTGACATTTCATCTATTGCTATCCTGAAGGGATGAAAGATAAAGTCAACCCTTTCAAGATTTCAACTTAAAATGTAAAGCGCCGTGATTATATTCTGCAAGACAATTAATTCTACACTTCTATCTACACTACTACACTGCCCTTCAAAAGAGTATAGGGCGAGGGCATAGGCAATTCAGTTGACACCAGTCGACCCCAGTATTATTTGAACTTAGGATGTAGAGATTCATAACTAACACACTAGGCATTTAACTAGACATCCAACCAATTCGTCTGTTCTCCTTCGTTTCTATCTAACAATTTCTCACATTTGCATAAGACTATGACAAACAAGCCAACAAGGGAACCTGTACATGACCGCTCAATCTACTAGAAATAGCAGCAAAATCTTTTCCAAATCTCACTCCATCTTTAAGTGTGTGTGTGTATACATAAAGATGGGATGACCACATCTAACACATGACCCAAAATTTTAAGGAAGGATTGTCTAATCAACTAACTTCAGTTCATTACTAGTTCTTAATGTCTAATTCGTGGCAAGTGGGCAAAATGCTTAGCAGCATTTCTTCCAACTTAACATTCTGAGTTCAAATGCCACCAGAATCAACTTTGCCTTTCATTCTTTTGGGGGTCGATAAAATAAGTACCAGCTGAGTACTGGGGTCGATGTAATCAATTTATCCCTACTCCCAACATCGCTGACCCTTAGCAAAACCATTGAAACCAACATTTAATTGACCTTGGCTGAGAAGCAAAGATAATTGATAGGTATTTGAAAGTAGAATACATAGTCGAAGAAAGTTTGTAAGTGATATTGAATTGGTCAAACAACTGCATAGTAGCTGCTTCTTTGGTTTTAATTTTCCCTATTCACAAGACAACAGGAAGTTTGATAAGCAAGACTTGGCTAATATATTGAATTAAACACTAGTTATATGTTGTTTCCATTTTTAAAACAAGTAAGAATAATATTAAAAAGAGACTTAACTGCTATGTTGGATATATTAAGAAACTATATTGAAGCTCTTGTGGGTGATTTGACTTCTACATTGAATATATTAAGAAACTACATAGAACTTACTGCACTCTCTTGTGTAGATATCACTTTTAAGAGAGTTTGTTGGCAGCTACGTTCAGATCAAATGACAATACATAAGATCCCTTGCTAACTAATGCGGCCCCAAGGATATGCTTATTCAGGTTGTACTATTAATATAGACATGTAATATTTTACATTTTCTACACTTCTCAGAAATACTGCGTCACAGTTATTTTAACATGGCATATTTTACAAAACTATTTTCAAACTTATTCTGTTGAAGCATCCAGTACACTGTTTTAAATACCCACTACATACCTCTTATAAACTGAATGACAAAATAGATGAGTGCATTCAAGGCATACTGCTAATCCATTTATATACTACTGTCTGGCACCTTGGATCATAGCCCTGACTGAGCAAATTCTTGCGAATGCTTCTGGTAGACAGAAAAGTAAAAGAAGACCCATGTGTGCATATACATACATACACACATACATACATACATACTAATGTACATACATACACACACGCATGCACATACATACGCACGCATGTGTGTGTGTGTTACTGTTTCCTTGCTTTGACTTTGCATGATAATTGTAAACAAGTGTCATTGTCAGGCAAGTAATCTTCTTCATTTCCAGTCTTCAATAAAAACATGTCTTGTCATGGGAGAATATTACCTTATTTGGAATCAGGTGAGGGTTGGCAGCAGGAAGAGCATCTGGCCATAGAAAATTGGTAAATCTACCTTAATATGTGACCATGTAAAAGTAAACATAAAAAAGAACAAAAAACATTATGATGATTGCTGAGTACCCTGTCTTCGAATACTCTTCTTCCATATTTCAAAAAATGTGACATCAACATTTTGAGTGAAAGGGGTCAGTCAACTGTCTCAATGAAAGAAAAATATAAAGAACTTGGGAATTAAAACTGCACTGCATAGATGGGCTCCCTGGGATTTTGACACTATTATATATTATAGCTACTATAAACTTACTAAATATTCTTTTCTATTCTAGAGACAAGGCCCGAAATTTTTGGGGAAGGGGTCAGTCAATTAGATTGATCTCCAGTATGCAACTGGTATTTAATTTATCAACCCTGAAAGGATGAAAGGCAAAGTCGACCTTAAAACTTACTTTATATTACAATGTAAATAGATTTCATAAAGCACTAAGTTTACTTTATCATAATGTTTGATCTTTTGTTTTAGAAACTGTGGTGTCTTGATGAAATATGTGCCAATAATACAATAATATACCATGCAAGATCTAAGACAGCAAATAAAGACACTGTGTAGTAACACAGACTTCTAGAAATAGCAGCCTATTTTCCCTTTCGTTACAATGTTTCTATCTTTTAAAACTAAGGGCACACTGGAATAATGAACTTCCTGACATAAAAAAAAAAAGACAAGATGATCAGGAATGAAATGTTCTTGATCATAGGTATAATCAAGCAGAGCCACCCAGGGGCCAAACAACAACAACAACTGTGCAAGAAGTGATAATTCTATCAACAAGAATAAAAACAAAACAAAAAAAACCTTAAGTTACCAATAATCCACAGCTCTGCCTTGTCACTAATTCAATTCTATCAAAATAAAAGCAGTGGCAAAAAAAAAAAAAAAATTATATTATTCAAGACTTCTGCCAAGATGTTTTTGTGCATTCTCATATAACAGCAAATTTGATTTTGGAACAAACAACCCTTTGGATGTTTTTTTAAGGAATCCCCTACAGTATACAGATTCTGAAGTTGCACTAACGCTGCTGAGTTATTCTCACTGAAAAAATATATCTCCACAATCTTAACTACTGTGTTATGTTTACTTTCATATTTTTCAAACCATGTATTTTTCTGATTTTCATTTGCTTTCCGGTTTTTTTTTCCATATTGCTACAGATATCATCATCACAATGATGATGATGATATTCATCATCACCATCGTCGTCATCAATAATAACAACAACGATAATCTTTGATTTAGGCACAAAGCCAGGAATTTTTAGGGAGTGAGCATTAATCGACACCATCAACCCCGGTTGCTTTATTTTACTGACCCTGAAAGGATGAAAGGTAAAATCAACCTTATTGTAATTTGATCTCAGAATACTGCTCTACATGTTTCCCATTAAAATTCTTTGCTAATCTTAAACATCCTTGTTAACTCTCAACATCCATGTTAACCCAATACGACCTTGTTAACCCTAAATACTTCCATGCATATCTTTCAGGGAACCTTCTTGTTCATCTTGAACATTTACATTAACCTTGAATAATCCTTATTAACCTTCAATATTAAGACGTACTAAATTCTTGTTACAATAATTAGCTCACACCCTCTCCTCAAAATTACTGGCCTTATGCCATAATTAGAAAGAAGTGTTATGATAATGATGATGATTCTTTTATTCGTTTACTCATCTTTACTTGCTTCAGTCATTAGACTGTGGCCAAGCTGGGGCAACAACTTGATAAGTTTTAGCACCTAAGTGCTTATTTTTAAGCACTTGGGTGTGTGTGTGTGTGTGTGTGCTGGTGGAACATAAAAAGCACCCACTAAACTCTCGGAGTGGTTGGCGTTAGGAAGGGCATCAAGCTGTAGAAATGGTGACAAATAAGATTGAAACCTGGCGCAGCTCCCCAGCTTACCAGTTTTCAGTCAAACCGTCCAACCCATGCCAGCATGGAAAACAGACGTTAAATGATGATGATGATGATGATGATATATATATATATATATGTGTGTGTGTGTGTGTGTGTGTGTGTGTGTGTATGTATATACATACACCTTCTTTCACTTTTCCTCTACCAAATTAACTTATAAAGCTTTGGCTGGTCTGGGACTTTAGTAAAAAACAAAACAAATCACTTGTCCTAGGTGCCACATAGTAAGACTGAACCCAGAATGTTAGACCATTTTTAAAAAAAAGAGGAAGGATACTGAATAATATGATCCGATATACACTATGTGTGATGAACCAAATAAGAAACTGGAAAATCACAGCTGGAATGATTTTCCACATTAGTCTCCTGATCAGGGGTGATCTAGGGGTTAGACAATAACAAAAATTACAACTGGGCCCAAAACACATTTGGCATAACACTTCTTCCATAAATTGAGCAGATGAAGAATATTAACACAAGAGAACACAGGATGTATCTGAATATCTGAGACAGATGGAATCCATTCGAATACTGCAGCAGAAAAAACAACTTGGAAAGCGATGATGATGATGGTTAAGACAGTGTTTGTTATATGTAATTTAGCCTAAGGTCTGCTCTGATCAAATAGTCAAGCCATAACCATCTCATACTTTTAGGGGGCTATGTAAGACTACATTACCCAATGTGCACTTTCTTTATTTAAGATGGTAAGGTATTATTTGAGTGAAATTTCGATGCTATTCCTAAAAGACTAAATGACCAAGTAGAGGTTCCCTTACAAGCTCAATTATGATTAATGATAATGGTGCTGATAATGATAATGTTGTTGATAATGATGACATTGATAATGATGATGGTGATGAGTTTGATGATGAGGATTATAGTGACTGCAGATGATGATGATGATCATCATGATCATCATGGCAATGTTGGAAAAACCTTTTTTCTTTCTTTTTTTTTTCTAAAATTTTAATTACCATCTGATGATATTCTAAGTATATAAAGTTGTTAATGTCTGAAACCATATTTGACAAATGTTGGTCAATATATATATATATATATATATATATATATATATATATATATATATATATATAAAATATTTCTAGCATATAGGAGTCCACTTTTGCTGGTCATTCCTCTTATTTTTGTATATATATATATATATATATATATATATATATATATATATATATATATATATATATATATATATAATGTAAACACAAGGATGTGTAATAGTAAGCTACTGCTCACTCCATTTTAACACACAAACACCCCATTTTAACAAAGAGATTTGTAGTTTGGTTCTTTTCAATGAGTTTTATTATTACATTTTGAATTCGTATTGTATTTTACAATTGCATATGGCTTAGAGAGAGAGAGAGAGAGAGAGAGAGAGAGAGAGAGAGAGAGAGAGAGAGAGAGAGAGAGTGTATGTATATGTATGTATGTATGTATATATATATATATATATATATATATATATATGTCAGATTTTATTAATGCAGATTTGCTTTGAATAAGTAGAATGCCTGTCAACCATAAAAAAGTGTTTATCACATTCCCAAACACAATGGTTTCCAAGCGCTGCACCACAAAAACAATAAAAACTACATATATTTTAAAATGGGAAAAACAAATTGAAATTCTTACATATTGAAGTTTTGATAATTATGACAATTATGATTCATTTATTGAATAATTAATTAATTAAGTACTTAATAATTTTCTTTTATCTAAATCATTTAGTTTTCTATAAATACGCTGGTGCTTAGAATTTGTTCATCATTTCCTTGTGTGATGTAAGAGGGTGACTAAAATTTTTGGCATCAGAAAGGGCATTCAAAAATGTCCAGCTCAACCAATGCCAGCATGGAAAAGTCTGTATGAAAACAAAATAATGAACCGAACATATATATAAATCATGCTATCATGGTACTGACCAGATGTTGTTATCAGATATTGTTATACATCACTAGTCATAATGCGCTTCACATTGTTTTAGCCTTTGATTGATACCACCTCACTGGGTAGGCTAGCAGACAAACATTCCCCCTGATTGGAAAACTATTCCATCGCAGCTGTGTGGACTGAAATGAAGTGTTTTGCTCAAGAACACAATGCACCACTCAGTCTGGGAATCGAACCCACAATCTAGCAATCATGAGTGCAACATTCTAACCACTAGGCCATGTGCCTTCACAAAATATATAAATACCCTACCAGAATTCATTTTTTGACTTCATGTACAATGTGTATTGAAATATTCTTATTTGATTTAAAATGCATCATCACTAAAACTGTTTAGGAACCATTGGTCTAAACAGTTCATCTCATTAGTACAGATACACATAATTATGCAGACACATAGATATTCAATACATTTATCATTCTTTTTTTTTTTTTGTTTTCTTTTCTCAATATGTTGCTATTTTTACACCGAAAAGACTGAGTAATAGGTATAAGAAAAGTGTAGGGTGTAGTTTTCTCACCAAATAGAAGAATGAAATTCATTTGACCATACCTGAAATGAAAGGAATAATAACAATAATAATTATAATAATAATAATAATAATAATAATGACAACAACAACAACATCAAAGAGAAAGAAGAAGAAAAACTGAACAATTACAATAATTTGAAGTGGGAAATATGAAGGTTGAAGTCAATGAGGAGAATAGACATGATACCAATAGTAACTGGCACATTTGGAAGTATCAGCACACAACTACCAGCGTGGCTCAAAAAGATTGGTACAAATGTAAGGATAGAACACCTACAAACATCAGCGTTGCTTGGAACTGCAATAATTCTTTGCAGGGTTCTTGAAGCATGGCCAGTAAAACAAGTGTCACCTTAGTCTGCTGGCAGTGGACAGCTGACACTTTCCATCACACCCAGCAGAATAAGCTGAGAGTTTTCATCAAATAATAATAATAATAATAATAATAAATGCCATTTTCCTCTTGCCCTTTCTTAGGTAAATTCCTCAGGCAAAGAAGCACTCCTTTCTGTGACATGATACTGCCACATTTTTTTTTTTTTTTCTTTTTAACTAGAGCTGACTCATGTCTATCACCTTTTTTGAGCTTGCAGAGTAATATATCAGCCAGAAATAGCAGCTGGATCTAAATTCAAATCAATGCTATCATTTTTCAAGGGGGGAAAAAAAAACTGCATTGTATAATACAGTCTGAAAAAGAATGGAATGATCATAACTGAAATGAGAACTGATATGGGGCCCATAACAACAACAATGGAAAACTCATCAGTTTTATAATATAGTCACTAGCAACAGCAGTAAGTTGTTTCAGTCACATGGTACTTATTTACTGCTCCTGGCTAATTGTCTGGTACCCTGTTTATGGAAACAATGGTGAGTTCAGCTGATTGTCTGGTACCCTGTTTCAACCATATGGCTTCTATACACCCTGCTCTCAGCTGGTTGTTCGGTACTCTGTTTCTGGCATGTGGTTTCTATTTAAACTGCTCTCAGCTGGTTATTTTGATGTTGTTGTTGTTGTTGATATTGTTGTTTAGCATCAGGTCAGTTCTGACTGAGCTGATTTATAATTAGAGGCATTCCAGCCAAGACCATACCACCTTTTTTTTCTTTTTTATATGCAGTAAAGATAAGGTGTGAACTGAAGGATATTTGGTTGCTATTTTTATCGGGTGGAGTGTCCATGCAAAGGATTTCAAGTGGTGGTGATAATGGTGGAAGTGACAATGGCAATGGTGAGCATACATCTTCCCCCCACCTCCACCACCTTAATCCAAATGACAGTAATGGACCAGTTTAATAATAAAGTTGATGGTAATGGTGATGATGATAATGATATCAGTGTTGATGTTATGGCAGTAGTAGTAGTAGTAGTGGTGGTGGTGGTAGGAGGGGGAGAAGGAGGAGGAGGAGGAGGAGGAGGAGGAGAAGGAAGAGGAGAAGGAGGAGGAGGAGAAGGAAGAGGAGAAGGAGGAGGAGGAGGAGAAGGAGAAGGAGGAGGAGGAGGATGAGAAGGAGGAGGAGGAGGAGAAGGAGGAGAGGAGGAGAAGGAGGAGAGGAGGAGAAGGAGGAGGGGAGGAGAAGGAGGAGGGGAGGAGAAGGAGGAGAGGAGAAGGCGGTGGTGGAGGAGATAGTGGTGGAGGGGCAGTGGTAGTGGTAGTAGTAGCAGTGTAGTAGTAGTAGTAGGAGGAGGAGGAGGAGGAGGTAGTGGTGGAGGTGCAGTAGCAGTAGCAGTAGTAGTAGTAGTAGTAGTAGGAGGAGGAGGAGGAGGAGGAAGGGGTGGTGGTGGTGATGGTGGGACGATATCACAAAACAGCAACAATCTCCTCCCTCCAGATCGACTGTTTGTGTACACAAACAAACATTACAATCGAATAACATTCCGCAACCACAACCATTAATGCCACAGCCATTGCCAATACTGCAACAACCATCACAGCTACCACCACAGCAACAGTACGACAAACATACCACCTTTACTATCCCTACCAGCATCATAAGAATCCGAACTGGACACCATCACCATAAAACATCAGCACCACAACTACAAATGCTTCACCAGCATCACACCATCACAACCACCACTACCAGCACTAACACCACAACAATAATTGTGGTCATCACCACCACAACAATTACAACCACAATTATTATTTCAAATACCACCATCACCAATAGAACCACAAACAACACAAACACCAACCACCACCACCACCACCACCACCACTGCAAACTCCATCACCACAAACATCAGCAGCAGCACCATAAACGCCACCACCATTACAAACACCACCACCACCACCACCACAAACACTACCACCACCACTACCTCAAATGCTACCACCACCACCATCACAAACATCACCACAAACACCATCCCCACCACCACCACCACCATCACAAACATCACCACCACAAACACCACCACCACAAACACTACCACCACCACCACAAACACTACCACCACCACCATCACAAACATCACCACCACCACTACTACCACCACCACAAACACCACCACCACAAACACTACCACCACCATCACAAACATCACCACCACAAACACTACCACCACCACCACCACATCACACTTCTGACTCATTCTATGCAATGAACATTCAAGGAAGAGAATAACTGACACCTTACACCCACAAACAATTACATGTTACCCCTCCACCACCAACAACTACCACCACCACCACCACCACCACTATCATTAATAAACTTCTTCATCGCCCCCCACCACCACCACACATGCTGTTATCTGCATGTTTCCCCCACTATAACATAACTTCCAAGTTACTTGACAATTGATGCTGAAGAGAGATAACAAAGGATGAAAATGACTGGAAGACACTGATATTTCTGGCTATGATGCTTCGCTGGCAGTGGCGGTGGAGATGGTGATGATGATGATGATGCTACTGTTAGTGGTAGTGGTGGTGGTGGTGGTTATATTTATGTTTGTTGTGTTATGGTACTTGTGAAGGCACATGGCTCAGTGGTTAGAACCATCGGGCTCACAATCATGAGGTAGTGAGTTGAATTCCCAAACCAGGCTGGGTGTTGTGTGTTCTCGAGCAAGACACTTTATTCCACATTGTTTCACTTCACTCAGCTGTAAAAATGAGTTGTGACGTCACTGGTGCCAAGCTGTATCGGTTTTTGCCTTTCCCTTGAACAACATCGGTGGTGTGGAGAGGAGAGACTGGTATGCATGGCCAACTGCTGGTCTTCCATGAAAAAAACCTTGCCTGGACTGGAGAAGAACCTTCTAGATGCAACTTCATGCTCATTCATGACCAAAGGAAGCCTGTATCCTATAGTACTTGTATTGATGGTGACAATAGTGGTTGTGGTGATGATGGTTCTAATAGTGGTTGTTGTATTGGCAGTAATAGCTCTAGTTGTGGTGGTTGTTGTGGTAATGGCTGTAGTTGCAATGGTGATAACAGTTGGTTTTGATGGTGATGGCATTATAGTACCAGCGAGGATTATTCTGACAGTGGTGGTTATTGTGGTGGTGCCTGGTGTTACATTGGCTCTGATGGTTGTAGTAGTGATGGTGGTTGTCTGATATTGTTGTTGTTGTTGTTGGTGGTGGTGGTAGTCTTGACAGTGATTGCATTAGTGGTGGTTACTGTATTTACTGAGATGGTTGCAATGATGATAGTCATTACACCGACAGCAATAGCTGAAGTGGTTGTATTGGTGGTGGTGGTAGTCATGATAATTGTTGTAGTTGTAGTGTTGAAGGTACGACAATGCTAAACTGATGTCTCCTTCAATGCTATTCAACAAATAAAATCTCATTAATTGTTGGCAGGGAGACCGTATTTCATTATGGTGGCTATTTAAGCAACGTATTCATGGTTGCCTACAGTGCTTGGGTAAGAAAGAGCAATAACTCCTGAAATATGTATATACACCCATTACCTTTTTGACTGCATTGTTTACATAGACATATTCATATATAAGTATCATAACTTTCAGTGTTGGCTCTAGTTCCAATAGAAAATCTGTAGAGATGACTTTAAAAAGTAAATAAAATCTTGTACCACTCACTTCACTTTCACTTCCACTTTCAGTTCTCAATCAAAGGTTACTTCTGTTTGTTTGTTACTTGAGAAATGCACGAATGTCACCCAATTCTATTTTCCTCTCTCTACATGAAATGAAAATATTAAATTATGAAATACCAGACATAACACAGTGCTAGAGTAATAGCTTTTTAATTATTTACCTTCCAACCCCTAAGCTCTAAATTCAAGCCCCACTTTTCTTTTTTACTTTCATCCTTCCAGAGGTCACTAAAATAAATACCAGTGGCCTACTAGGACCAATTCAATCGACTTCACTCTATTCTTAGAAATTTGTGCATTGTGCTAATGTAGCATCAGCAGTGGAATGACAATTTTCATACCTCTATCTCACATGTTCAAAGCCTGCAAGGGTTCACTTTATCTTTAGTATCTCTGGTTTAATTAAAAATCAGTACCAGTAATAACCCTGTACTCTTTCATAACAGTTCAGTAGAATCATTTGAGCCTTGTGGTATTTAGTCATGTTCTGAGTTCAAATGCCACGAGGGTCAGCTTTGGCTTTCATCCTTTTGGAGTTGATAGAATAAAGCACCAATTAAACACAAGGGCAAAGCTGAATAATCCTGCGACGGGCCAGTATCTTGACCAGTAGTTTGTATATATATATATATATATATATATGCAACAGAACCCAGTAAACTGGTCTTATGTGACTATGGTTTAGGAAGGAACTTTGATCCTTTTTTTTATTTATGCTTTGAGTTCAATCCTATTTGAGTCAACTTTGATCTTCATCCCACCAAGGGGTCAATAAAACAAGTACTACTAATGCATTGTTAACTTCAGTTAAAGCCATGCCAAGTGCAGTTTTATTGTCCATTCCTCTGGAATCAATCATTTAGTTTCTAGTGATGTATTTCACAGACCACATTGTTCTGCTAGAATATTTGTTCTTTTCATTAGTCAGAGGTAACTCTTCATTCTAATGTCATAATCTGTCAACCCTAACATCATGCACAGTAATTCCACCGCTTATTATAATCATCATCACCATCAATGCCTCCATTGCTCAGCTTCAACCCTCCACTAATTTTCATCATCATCATCATCAGCTTCACAACTCACCATCGTCACTTCCCCTCTTTTATGCATATGTGTTTGAGGATAATTTTGCACGTGTAGTTTAGCATATATATATATATATATATATATATATATTATATATAAAGGGCATTAACTGTGTATTAATGCCTCACGCTATCGAGGGACTAAATAAGTAAAAAAACTACCAAAAAATACACATACATACATACGTACATACATACATACATACATACATACATACATATATGTATGCTTATGTATGCATATGCATAGGGTATGTGTAGGGATGAATTTGAATAGCTGCCTGTGTGGATACATATGCATGTGTACATATATGAATGTCTATGTGGATGTTTGTGTGTGTGTGCGCACGCGTGTGTGTGTGTGTGTGTATGTGTAAATATGTGGTGGAAAAATGAACTAAAAGTACAAGTATGAATATTACAAGGTTCACTGCAAACTAATAAAAATTTACATAACTACAGTATACTTAATTAACCCTATAACAACAACACCTACTACTATAATTTCCACTGATGCTGGCACCACCACCACCACCACCACTACTACTACTACTACTACTACTACTACTACTACTACTACTACTACTACTACTTCCATTGCTATTGCAGTTGTTACTTCTACAACTACAGATGGTAAAGCAACAAACAGAGTTATTTTACCTTTCTCCATATTCTCTGAGTTCAGTCTAATATACAAATGATTTGGCACATTCTTTTGATAGAGAATGGTTTTATTTTTTTTCTGACACATTTAAGTATGAGGAACAACATAAAGCTAAGGTGTTGGACTATTTACAGTCCCTTTTGCAATGTGTGGGCCCTATTATACAACTTAATGTTCATCCCACCAGGCTGACTAGCAAAAAAAAAAAAAAAATCCTCATCCAGTCCACACAGTAAAGTTATTGGCTTTTGGAAGAGCATCAAGCTGCAAAAACCATGCCAAAGTTTACCTCACTTGTGCTGGTGCCACATAAAAAGCACTGTCTACTCTGCAGAGTGGCTGGTGTTAGGAAGGGTACCCAGCCATAAAAACCATACCAAAACAGACACAGAAGTCTGGTGCAGTCTTCTGCCTGGCCAGCTCCTGTCAAAGCATCCAACCAATGCCATCATGGAAGGCGGACATTAAACGATGATGATGAATGATGATGATGTGGTTACTTGATCTGCAAAAAATAGCAGCCAAATCTCTCTTAAACTATGTGCTGTTGACATTAACAAGGTTACATTGGATGATATAATCTAAATTAGAGTATTTTATTTATGTGGGCCCCGCAAAATTTTATATGAACTCCAGCTGAGAACCACTGATTTAGATGCTGATAGATCTATGTCAGTGGAGGCGCAATGGCCCAGTGGTTAGGGCAGTGGATTCGCAGTCATAGGATCATGGTTTCGATTCCCAGACAAGGCGTTGTGAGTGTTTATTGAGCGAAAACACCTAAAGCTGCACGAGGCTCCGGCAGGAGATGGTGGCGAACCCTGCTGAACTCTTTCACCACAACTTTCTCTCACTCTTACTTCCTGTTTCTGTTGTACCTGTAATTCAAAGGGTCAGCCTTGTCACACTGTGTCACGCTGAATATCCCTGAGAACTACGTTAAGGGTACACGTGCCTGTGGAGTGCTCAGCCACTTGCATGTTAATTTCACGAGCAGGCTGTTCCGTTGATCGGATCGACTGGAACCCTCGACGTCGTAAGTGATGGAGTGCCAACAACAGATCTATGTCATATCCGTCCACTAGGCCATTTTAATTGTAGATAATATATAGTAGGGGTGGAAGGAGTTGAGGTGATGGTGATTCAATGCTTGATACTGGATCAAAAGTAGAAAAGTGTAAGTCAGTGAAAACTTGCTTATTAGAGAGTAGAAGCTTTTCTGGGAAAAAGAAGGACAAGTTAAACCAAAAAGGACCCTCTTCATCAGTATTTCTCAAGGTGTGGTGCCTGCCCTACAGGTGGGGCATGGCAATATTTTGGCAGGAGTTAAGATGGTGAGCTGGCAGAATTATAAGCAGTCTGGACAAAATGCTTAGAGGCATGCCATCCATCCTTACATTCTGAGTTCAAATTCCACTGAGGTCAACTTTGCCTTTCATCCTTTTGGGGGTCAATAAAATAAACATCAGTTGAGCCCTGAAGCCAATACAATAGACTTATTCGCTTCCTCCAACTTCTGGCCTTGTACCATGTTGTTGAGCAAGTACTTCACCCCTTCAATAAATCAAGGTTGTAAGTATAGGTGGTGGATCAAATAACCATCCATTGAACATCATTAGCCTCCTATGATTCCAGCATCGATTGGTGCAGTATGATGAATGTGTCTCCTCCAACTATCCACACTACCACTACTGATGTTATAAATATAACTACCTGCAATACTGATTTCGAATTTTAAGCACAAGGCCAGCAATTTTGGAGATTAGAAAAATTCAATAAAATCGACCCAGTACTCAGCTGGTACCTATTTTATCAACCCCCAAAAGGATGCAAAACAAAGTTGAGCTCTGTGGAATTTGAACTCAGAATGGAAAGATGGACAAAATGCTGCCAAGCATTTTGCCTGGCTTGCTAATGATTCTGTTAGTTTGCCACCTTAACTACCTGTAATATTACTACTACCGCTACTATCACAACCATCACTCCTCCCCCCATCACTACACACACAATCCTATTTCAGACTTCATCTTGCTTACTCTACAGCGACTTTTCACTTTTACTGGTCTTCTCTCTTCCACCATCACTCTACATGTTATTCCATTAGTCTGCCTCACAATTTGTTGTTGGCACTCCGTCGCTTACGACGTTGAGGATTCCAGTTGATCCGATCAACAGAACAGTCTGCTCGTGAAATTAACGTGCAAGTGGCTGAGCGCTCCACAGACACGTGTACCCTTAACGTAGTTCTCGGGGATATTCAGCGTGACACAGTGTGACAAGGTTGACCCTTTGAATTACAGGTACAACAGAAACAGGAAGTAAGAGTGAGAGAAAGTTGTGGTGGAAGAGTACAGCAAGGTTCACCACCATCCCCTGCCGGAGCCTCGTGGAACTTTTTAGGTGTTTTCGCTCAATAAACACTCACAACGCCCGGCCTGAGAATCAAAACCGCAATCCTATGACCGCAAGTCCGCTGCCCTAACCATTGGGCCATTGCGCCTCCACCTGCCTCACAATATACTCTCGTAAATTCACAACACACACACACACACATACAGTGCTTAATTATGCTAAACTTTTTCAGTAAAACAATATAGAATATCAGGTACCACAGGAAACTCCTTTACATATATATATATATATCCACTACTGCCACCACCATCACCTGTCAACCACTATCATTATCATCACTACCATCAAAAATAGTACCAATGGCATGACTCCCCACCATCATCACCACCACCACCACCACCACCCTTATTTCTACCATGGCCCATCACCACCACCACCACCACCACCAATGTCACCATTACTAACATCATTAGCTGCACCATCACAAGTTCACATTAAATTACTTCATGTCAGCTGATTCAATCCCAGCTCAGCACTGATCCTCCTACCCTACCACAGGAATGTGAGGGTGGGTTCGGAGGACTCACATACCTGGGTACTTCTTCACTGTTGTCTCCTTCACCCTTCTCCCCATCCCCCACCCCACAGTCTTCCATGTATAGAAAGATATCCAATAACTACCCTAACATCCCAGCCAGCCAGCCAGCCAGCCAGCCAGCCAGCCAGCCATAGCTAATGAAGGGTTCATCCTGACTTTTCCATCCTTATCTTCCTCCTCATCATCATAATCCTTACTCTTGTAACTATCACCATCATCACCAACCCCCTGCCTGAACCGTGTACTTCACCACCCTACGCAAAGCAAGGGTGGTGAAGTACACGGTTCAGGTAGGGGGTTGAGATTCAGGGTTGAGAAGGAAGGAAGAAAGGCATCTTCATGTTGGAATTACCATTATTGCTATCCTTGAAAAAATTATTGTGAAAAAAGAGGGCAATAATGCACGAGTTATTTACCAGAATTGAAGCCTTGATGGCACTAATTTTCGCTCGCCACAACCTCCTTGTTAATGGTACTCCCACCACCTATTCCTCTTTGATGGTATTCTGTCTTCCCTTACACCTCCCTGCCCCCCCTCTACACTGATGGTATTTTTCCTCCTCCACCACCATCTTGGTATTCTTCCCTGTCTACTCCTTAATGGTATTCTCCCTCCCCTTTCCACCACCTCAATTATACATATTCTTCTCTTCCTCTTCCTTGTAGGTATTCCAGTCCCCCCTGATACTAACCAGGATCTTCCCCCACTATTCCCATTGCAAAGTGGTGTTTTGGTAAGAAGGTGTTTGCAACATCTCAGGATACCTGGCAACAGTAGTCAAGAAAATCTGTACTAAATCTCAGATGATCTAAAGATGAAAGCCACACAAGTTAAAGACAGAGGCTCTAGTGATAAAAGATAGAGAACACCTCATATACTGAGAATGTGGTGTATAATATCCAGTTATCAAATATTATGTAGATAGTACACAACAGTCATGGTATATTGAAGGATTATAGATATACCACTATTACCTAGATTATTATACCACATCATTTAACTGCAATATCATATATATCATCACCATCATCATCTTTTAACATCTGCTTTCCATGTTGGCATGGGTTAAATGGTTTGAGTGGAACTGGTAAGCCGGAGAGCTGTGCCAGGCTCCAGTCTGGCATGGTTGATGGAAATATAATCAGTGAATTGTCTGATGCACATATAAGAAAGTGGATGTTAAATAAAAATTAACTGATAGACACACACACACACACACACACACACACACACACACACACACACACACACACACACACACACACACACACACGGGTCAAACAGAATTCACTGAAGCAGATTTTCAATGGACCAGTACTCCTCCTGCCTGTTTCCAAGTAAAGTAGTATTTACCCATGACCAAAGATGTTTTCATGGAAGATTTGAAATGAAAAACACTGCTTGATACTCATTTACAACTATCATGTGTAGTCAAGAAGAGAAAGCACAAAAACACACACAGAGTTATAGTATATCGTAATATGATATATACAACTATCAGTATCATGTGATATCCTCCCACAGACATAGCATATTGCACCATTAAGATGTTCAAGGAGGGGTAACACCATTGGTCAAATCCGTTGTTGGAAACCTCCAGAATAAATTATCCCCCTTTGGTCTAGGTTTGACACCCAGCACTTCACCTGTGGCCCCAAAAGGCTATAACATGTGCAATGGCCATACTGTGGTAAACTATTTTGACAAACAAACTAAGCACAATGAGGATAGTTGTCAGGTCTCAAACTGTTGGTGAGTTATGTGTATATCTGAACATGTGAATACTGAATTCTAGGAAACAGAGCAAACAAGAACAATAAATCCAGGGGTAAAAAAAAAAAAAGCAGTTTCACTAAGCGTTGTGAAGTCTTGGTCATCTATTGTGTCCCTGTCTACCTTAAACCACCTTGACTTTGTCTTACCCCTGACCATAGAGTGAGGCTGACATTTCAGTAAGAGTGAGTTTACCCTGATTTAAATACAATTCCCACACAAGCCATGATAACATCATATGTTAGGATATCATATACACACAATATCATATACACACAATATCATATACACAAAATCAATATTACCTTCATATCACAACACAGTCAACTTATTTCCTTGTTGGTTGGATCTAAATAAGACAGAACCTCATAATTTCATATCTAATCAGGTATTCCAGTCGTCCACTACAACATAAACATAGCTACAAGTATTCCACTTTAGACAGTAAAAAGAAAAAAAATCATATCTCAAAGAAGTAGGAAGTGGAGTTGGTGGGAGGAGAAATATAGAATAAATAGGATTGGCATTACAGGTAGGTCACAATATTGCAGCTAAATCATGCAGGCATTTACAAAGTTTGTGTATGTGTATCTCGTTTCTTTTAATTCATTGTTGAGACAGCTTTAACAGTATTTTTTTGCAGTGGGTGGGGGGGGGAGAAGGGATAAGGAAATTGCACATCAATGAGATCATTCGATTCCTATGCTTTGTTATAAAGTACACACTTACATATGTAAACATACGCACACATACATGTACTTATATTATATATATATATATATATATATATATATATATATATATACACACACACACACACATACACACACATGTAAACATATTTGTATATGAATAAATATGTTAAGGTTTTAATACAGAAATCAACATTTATATAACAAGGCACACAATATACGTATGTATACAGAGTTGCATATGTACATAAATGCTTAAATTTATTCATACATATACTCTTATATGCCAACATATGAAAGTACATATAAGTATATGCACATATAAATACACACACACACACACACACACACACACACACAAACATACATACATACATATACAACATGCACATACATATATACATATAGACATACATACACAAATTTATACACACACACACACACACAAACATACATACATACATATACAACATGCACATACATATATACATATAGACATACATACACAAATTTATACACACACACACACACACAAACATACATACATACATATACAACATGCACATACATATATACATATAGACATACATACACAAATTTATACACACACACAGATACACACACACGTGTCTGTGAGTTTACATATGTCTACCCATAGACACAAACATATACATAAAAGCAGGCAGATACATAATCACACTCACTCATAAAAAAAAGTAATAATAATAATGGTTTCTAATTTAGGCACAAAACCAGCTATTTTTGAGGGGAGGGGATTAGTTGGTGCTGTCAACCATAGTACTTGACAGGTACTTTATTTTATTTTATGGAATTAAAGGATGAAAGGTAAAGTTGACCTTGGCTAATAATAATAATAATAATAATAATAATAATAATAATAATAATAACAATAATAATAATAATCCTTTCCACTGGAGGTGCAAGACCTCAAATTTGTTGGGTGGGGACTAGTCGATTATATCGACCCCAGTGTTTCACTGGTACTTAATTTATCAACCCCGAAAGGATGAAAGGCAAAGTCGACCTCGGCAGAATTTGAACTCAGGACATAGCAATGGGTGAAATACCGCTCTGCATTTGGTCCAGCACACTAACAATTCTGCCAGCTCACGGCCTTAATGATAATGATGATAATATTGACAATTACAGGAGGAAGAAGAAGCAAAAGAAAGAAAGAAAGAAAGGGAGGAGGAGGAGGAAAAGAAGGAAAAGGAGAAGAGAAAGAAAGAAAGAAAGAAAGAAAGAAAGAAAGAAAGAAGAAGTCAAGAGGATGAGGAGGAGGAAGACAGCAGATGTGAAAAAGAAAAGGAAGTAGACAAGGAAAAATGAACAAAAAAAAAATGAGTAAGAAGAAAACTGACTGACTCAAATTATGAGTAACAATTCCTTTATTTACATTGGAGTGGGATGTGATATGTTTATATTAAAGTGAATGAAACCTGTACCCAGTTATCTTCCCCTACCCTACAACTAACATTACGTCATTAATGACAACAATCAGTCTACATACGCCCACCCATAAACCTATCTAAAATACTACACACACACACACACACACACACACACACACACACACACACACACACACACACACACACACACACACATGATGAACAAATGAAGGCACCTCAACATGGTTATTTGATCAGCTAGAATTAGTAGCTAAATCTCAAAAATCACAACCTTTCAGCTAAAAATAAAATATTACAAAAGACTACAATGAATAATGTTCAACCAGATACATTATGTTTGAAAGTAATAAGGGACGGTCGTGGTTGGAATACTTTTAATCATAAATCTGTTTACCCAAAAGTTAAACAACACACAAATGCATGTGTCCGTTATACTGGTTTCAAATTTTCATACAAGGCCAGCAATTTCAGGGGAAGCGGTAAATCAATTACATTGACCCCAGTGCTCAACTAGTACTTATTTTATCAACCCCGAAAGGATGAAAGGTAAAGTCGACCTCAACAGAATTTGAACTCAGAATGTAAAAATGGATGAAATACCACTAAGCATATTGGCTGGCATGCTAACAATTCTGCTAGCTTGCTGCCTTGTATCTATTTTGTTAATTTTCAGTTGGATGAAGTCTGGAATATATGAGCCATGGCATTAAAGACAGTAAAATCATTCTGCTAACTCACTACCATTTAATAATGTTTTCTTGGTCCATTATTGAAGCACTCTATACAATCACTTGACCAGCTAGTTGTAGCAGCCAAATTATACCTCAAATTACATCGTTATTGATGTTTTACATTGACTTTCTGTGACAGGTCAACACAATCCAAGTCAGTTCTTTGAAGTAACTGTGCTCCAAAATGGATCAAGAATCCTGCCACATTCATAAATTCTATTTTTGGTATGGTTTTGAATGGCTGGATATCTTTCCTAGCACCAACCATTTTACACAGTATGCTGAGTGCATTTTATTGTGGCATTAGCATTAGACAAGTTGTCATGTCTTTGACAAAATTAAAGGGTCTCCCTGACCCTTCCAGGTTTTTGCTCATTAGCCAACCACTTTACAGAGTGTACAGGGCACATTTTATCATAACACCAGTCTTTGTGAGGTTGTCTTGTATTCCACTGAGTATAGAGTAAGGACATTAAATGATGATGATGTTTTAGAGCTTTGGAATAAGACTACAGATATTGTATGAAAAAGGTTTTGGTCAATCAAACCAAATCTAATATATCTTTAAATTTTATTTTATTCAACCCCAGGAGGATAAAAGAAATATTCCACTTTAACAGGATTTGAACTCAGAATATAAACAAGATGTAACTAAAAAACACAAAACATTTCAATTTAGAAATATTATTACTGATATTTCATCACTTTGATAATAAGTTTAGCTGGGGAGAGGCACAGTTGATTTAATTGGCACTAGTATTTAACTGCTATGTATTTTAAAGCTTCTGGAAGGCTGAAAACAGAAATTTGGCCAAGGTGGAAGGGTGTTCGTTGTGCAAAGCTCTGGCTAGGCTTGGAATTACTGGTGCAGTAAAGAGAAGGGCCATAAATTCCATCAATGAAGCTGCAAAGAAGGCCACTAGCTGGCTTTGGATAAATGGGCAGACTGGTGATTTGCTGCTACTGGGAGGCAAGCTGAGACTTCACCAATGCCTGCTGAGTCAACTGGGTGAGGGATTTGATGTTGAGAAACACAAAACTCCCTAAGATGGTGAATCTAAGAGCATCCATGAGATGTAACTTGGAAGTATAGACCATGGTAGGATGAAAACAGAAGGCTGGCTATGATGGAATTTTTAACTGCTACTTTTACAGAGAACCTAACTAAATACCACACAGCCTTTTGTTCAGTGTGCCACTAATTCTTACCAATCTTACCAAGGTGAGATTTGAACTCAGAACTTCAAAACTGCAGGAAAAAAATATCCAGTGTAATGAATTCTGGCACACTACCATCTCATTCATTCCCATTACCAAAAACAATGTTACTAACAAACATCATCTCTTCCACTGTTCTTAACATCTGTGCCAACACAACCTCTCTAAAACACAAATAAATCAACTGACCTTGAGGGTCACAAAGGGGCAGGCGGGGAGGGGAATGGGAGGGGAACGTGTCTTTTTGTAGCTAATTTGAAGAGGTTTTTGAATATCACACTTGGTGAAAAGTGTGTCTGAGTGTGTATCTGTGTGTGCACGTGTGTGTGTGTGCGTGCGTGCACGTGCGTGTCTGTGTGTGTGTGTCTGTGTGTGTGTGTGTGTGTGCGTGTGCATGTGTGTGTGTGTGTGTGTGTATAAATATGCACAGGGAAACAGTTTTCTAAGAACCTGAATGCATGCATGTACACTTGTACTTATGCTTATGCATGCATCACTCTAAGTGTGTATGTTTGTGTATGTACACACACACACACACACACACACGTGTGTGTGACTGCATGTCTGTAGGTTAGTATATACATATCTATGTAAGTATATCTGTGTACACAGAAAAACACATACACACATGTGAATGTATATGTGTATTTTCAAACATATATATATGTGTGTGTGTGTGTGTGTGTGTGTGTGTGTGTGTGTATGTGTGTGTGTCAGGATGCCTACATTGAAGAATCTGATGATGCATGTGTGTAAAGGTATGTATATGTGAATCTTTGTATGTATGTATGTATGTGTGTGTGTGTGTGTGTGAATGAATGAATGGGTGTGTGCTTGCATGTGGACATGTATGCATACGTATGTATCTGTTTGTATGTAAATCTCACATGTTCTGAAACACCTGTCTTTCTCATTTACTATCCTGGGCCTCTTAAAATGAGATCTTTCTTTACTTTTCTACTCTATCTGAAGGGAGAGAAGATTCAATACAAGAAAGAAGGTCTATGTCTTACTTTTTCTTTCTTCTTTCTTTCCTTCCTTTTTTTACAGGTTTTTAGGTTTTTTCCCAGTTTATTTTTTTGGCACAGGTTCCAAAATGCAGACATATCTTGAGGGTTAAGTATAAAGTGGCAGGCAGCTCAGAAAATTCTTAAGATTTAGCATATTTCTAGAAAAGCTTAACAAACTAGAGTTTTTTTTTTTTTGTTTGGTTTTTATACTGGAAAGATGGTGATAACGAAAGAAGGAGAAGTGTATGTATGAATGTATTAACATGTGTGCATACATGCATCTACACAAACACACACATACATACATACACATATATGTAAACATGTATACTTACATTCATACAAACATATATACATACATTCATACACATATAGGTACTCTCTTTTACTCTTTTCTACTCTTTTACTTATTTCAGTCATTTGACTGTGGCCATGCTGGAGCACCGCCTTTAGTTGAGCAAATCGACCCCAGGACTTATTCTTTGGATGCCTAGTACTTATTCTATCGGTCTCTTTTGCCGAACCACTAAGTTACGGGGACGTAAACACACCACCATCGGTTGTCAAGCAATGTTGGGGGGACAAACACAGACACACATACATACATATATATATATATATATATATATATATATATATATATATATATACATATATACGACAGGCTTCTTTCAGTTTCCGTCTACCAAATCCACTCACAAGGCTTTGGTCAGCCCAAGGCTATAGTAGAAGACACTCGCCCAAGGTGCCATGCAGTGGGAATGAACCCAGAACCATGTGGTTGGTAAGCAAGCTACTTACCACACAGCCACTGCTGCGCCTATGTACATACATATACATAGAACATACACACAGCATACATGCACATACATACATGGTTAGTCTACATTACTCTGTAAGAAACACAGGGCCAGTTTTCTAGATTTTTCTGGTGCAGATATTCCTTCCTGGATGAAACATTGGTCAGTCACAGGATTACTCACTTTTACTGGGGCAACATGAAGTATTTTGCTCAAGCACGCACACACACACACACACACATTGTCGTCTTCGTCGTCGTCGTCATCATCATCATCATCAGCATTGTCATTTCATATCTGTCATGTTGGTACAGGTCAGATAGGCTGTAATCGTCTGCATCATCATGCAACACTGAGACACAGAGAAAACCTCGCCAACTTTGGTGCTGTGCACATCTTGCAGTGTTGACTAGGTGTGTTTTTCTCATGCCACCAACATTCAGAGTATCGCCCCATTGCAAAGAGGGTTAAAGCATTTCCTGTATCTTATATCATATATAAATACATATACATATATCATATATACATATATCATATATCATATATACATATATCATATATCATATATACAGGTCGCGGTCTCAAAGCGACGAAAATATTTTGACAAATTAAATTTAAATGTTGAAGTGAATCTAACGGATTTTGTGTGTTATTTTAAATGGCTTATAAACACCTTCCATGCTGCAATTGTTATATATATATATATATACATATGTATATATATATGTATATATATATATACATATATACATACATATATATATACACATATATATAAACATACATATACACACACACACACACACACACCCATATATATATATATATATATATATATATATATATATATATATATATATATATATATATATACACACATACATATATACATAAATTCTTCAAGGCAGTGCCCCAGCATGGCCTGAGTCTAATGACTCAAACAAGTAAAAGATTTGAATGCAGTAGAGAAGGGAGACATTATATTTAGTTAATAAGTACCAGTTATGCTCTGGGGATTGATTCAAGGTTCAAACAATAACCACACTTCCTCCCAACCTTTGCAACTTTTTGCCAGTGTGATAAATACATAAATTTCTCACTGAGATGTAGAGAGTGGAAATGAGTACTAAGTACATTTTCTAGAATATTTTCTTCAATCTTGTTATGATAATATAGATTTGTTGTTCAATTTGAAATGCTGTGTGTAGTTAAGGTATATTAGAGTAGGCAGGAGGTTCAGAGAGATGCAATTCTAGAGAGAAAAGACTTAGGTAAAGTATCTTTAGTGTGAGAATGAGAGAGAGAGACACAGAGAGAGAGAGACACAGAGAGAGAGACACAGAGAGAGAGAGAGACACAGAGAGAGAGACACAGAGAGAGAGAGAGACACAGAGAGAGAGAGACACAGAGAGAGAGAGACACAGAGAGAGAGAGAGACACAGAGAGAGAGAGACAGAGAGAGAGAGAGACACAGAGAGAGAGATGAAGGTAATTCGTGTGTGTGTGTGTGTGTAAGGTGAGTAACATACAACAATCAAGCAGGTAAGGGGTGTAGAGACCCCCCACCTCTGTTGAATTAGCAGTTAAGAGTCAAAGAAAGAGAGAGAGAACTAAGAATTTACCTTACCTTAGACGTTATCACATGACCATTATGTTTCTCTGTACTATTTTCATTACAATCCATAGCCACATTGCAGCCAACTGTTTGTTGATTGGGTGTTTGAGATAACTGAATACATCAAATCATCACTAGTCAAGGGGGTCACTGAAAAATAAACAAAGGGAAAATATACCTATGTAAAAGGGTCTGTTAGAACAGTTTCAATCAAGGGCTTATTTTATTGTGTGTGTGTGTGTATGTATGTATCATATTGGGTCATCCCATAAATAATGTGGTTTTTTTATACCACTTTTATTTTTGAAAATTAAGATAACAAATTTCTTTTTTAATCTAAAATATACTCTCCTTCATTTTCTACAATGCTCTTCCATCTATCTGGTGGATTTGCAAGGTTCTTGTTCCAAAATTCACTTGTCCATGACAAAAAATACTCCCCTAGTACTGTTCTGACCTCATCTACAGAGTTCATATTTTTCTGTCCAAATGAGTTTGAAGACTGCAGAATAAATGATAATCAGATGGGGCAATGTCTGGCGAATATGGTGGGTGGGGCATTGTTTCCCATTCAAACTGCTCCAGCCTTTGGAATGTCATCCTTGCTGCATGTGGCTGAGCATTATCCAGATGGAAGAACACCTTCTGTCTTGAAATGGCTGTAAAGCTATCATTGTACCAATTTATAGTAGGAGCCTTTGGAACAGTTGCAAAGAATTTAACCCTTTTGAGAACAATCTATTTGAAACTGCTCTGAGTCTATTATACAATCTTCTTGCTTTATAGGAATCCAAATTAAAACTTGCTATCAAAATTTCACATTAATTTATTTCCTAAACACCAACTTGATAATGACAGTTATTTTACTGAATTGCTTGTTATTTTCAAAATCAATGGAAACAAAGTGTATTTCAAAAGAAACATGCTAACAACTGTGTCAAATTGAGGATGTTGGATACTGAGATGAATTTCCTGATTCTGTTGAGAACCTGTTCACCTGGCATCGAATGGAGGTGCTAGACACCTAAGACTGTTGGGTGCAGTTCCATATTTGGCAATCCAACACCGAGAGAGCAATAAAGAATTTACTAAATGTTTAGTGATCTTGATACAAGGTCACAAATGTGTAATGGAAGGGATTTAGTGATTGTATCAGCATCATGGATTATTGATATTTGATCTGTATGAGAGAAATAAAAGTCGAAAATGACCCACAGCAAATTTGGAACTCAGATCACTAAGAGATATAACTAAAATATTGAATCTATTTTAAAATCCAGTTTTCTTTTAATTCTCAGTATTCTTTTAATTCTTTTAATAATCTACTTTATCCACAAGGCCAGCAATTTTTGAGGGAAGGGATTTGTCGATGTTACCCCAGTACTTGATTGGTACTTTAACAATGCTGAAATGATGAAAGGCACAGTTGACTCAAGCAGGATTTGAACCCAGAATGTAGAACCAGGAGAAATACAACTTGCCATTTCACCACTGCACCGCTGCCTACCCATAATAATAGTGATGATGATGATTTGTTACATACACACAAGGCCTCAGATTTGTAAAAACGATTAGAGTTGGTTATATTGACTGGACGGGTACTTCCATTTTATCAATCCCAAAAGAATATAAGATGTAATTAACCCTAGTTGGATTTGAACTCAGAATATAAAGTGGAACTGATGATAAAAATAACAATAATCTTCGACATTGGTATAAGGTCACAAAGTTTGAGACAGAAAACAGTCATCTCAAATGACTGCTCAATATTTTACTGGTATTTTTTTTATTGAACCCAACAAGAAATATAAAGCCAGCCCTGTCAGAATTTGAACTCAGAATACCAAGAGAAGAGGCATTACTAAACACCACAAAGCATTTCATATGTCACTCAGTAGATTCTGCAACTCAAAATTTTACCTACCACTGACACAAGTCCACTAGTCTTTTATGCAGTGTATATAAGTTAAATTAGTACTCAGTATATGACCGGTACATATTTTGTCAGTCCCTTGAAGGATGAAAGCCAAAGTTAAACCCCGGTGAGATTTGATAACAAAATCAATGGTAATGTAACTTAATACCACATGGCATTTAATCTGACATCACCACCACCACCACCACCACCACTATTACTGTCTCTGCCAATCCTCATTTCAGGATATGTTATTAGCAAACTGAAATCCTCCAAATGTTAATTAATCAATTTTCTATGAACACTTTCTGATATTCCATTAATTTCATCAGCGAAACTTCCTGAAAATTAGCTTGGTTTAAGGACAGACAGAATAGAAAAATCTTACAATAAAAAGATATCACATGATAAGACTACGCAGTGGTAACTGCACAGAATGTTGAAGTTGTATGATGCTGCAATGATGCACATTAACACTGACAATAGTGGCCGCTGCTACTACTATTACTGCTACTACCTATGTATTTGTATAATACTTCTGTCTATTGCATGTTTTCTACCCTGTTTATACAAACCTAGTTTATAGTGAGCCAACAAGGGAGCCTTTAGATAGTAACTCGAAATGCTAGAAATAGTAGCTAAATATCAACCTACCTTCTGAAAGATACATTGTGTGTGAAGAAGGAAAAAAACAAGGTGTAAGGTGGTCAAAAATGCATCATAGATGTACTGAGTAATGGGTAACTGGGGAAGGGGTTCGTAAATAGCAATAAGCTGGTTTGTAACCACATTTAAATATTTATCTTCTAATACAACGATTAAGTTTACCCCAAAATTGAGTACACCCTGCTTCACTATGCAAAATATGCCATTTTTACATGTGTGTGTGTGTGTGTGTGTGTGTGTGTATACACAGAGAAAGAGCTATGAAGGTATGCATGTGCGTGTGTATGTGTGTGTGTGTGTGTG
>NC_142941.1:60413033-60443033 GCF_046866305.1 Octopus bimaculoides
CTCTCACTTGCAATGGTTTAATTTTCCAACAGGAAAAAAAGGAAAAATAACTGTTTACCCTAGAAGCCCTAAATACAGTTTAAAAAAGGCCTGAAGAGAAATTAACATAGTTGGCAGGAATGTAGGATAAGTGAATTCAAAGAGCCAGTATTCAGCAATGGAACAGTCTTGACACAATTGCAAAAACCAGATAGAAGCCAATTCGTATATCATAATGTAAATTCCAGAATCTGAAGAAAATGGTGAGGGTGTGGGTCAGTTACAAAAGAGGAGAGTTTGTGGAATGTTGAGTAGGACTCATCTCCAAGTAGAGAAGAAAGTTAAATTAAATTTCTTTTACCACCAACCAAGGCAAACAGCTCCATTTTTTCTACACTCTGTTGAAAGGCAAGTAAGTGCTTTCCACTTTTCTCAGCAGCAAAACTTACTCAACATTCCACCAATTCTTCTATATTACAGCTTGTTCCAACAGAAATTTGAATCAACATCCCCACCACTGAAATATATCTTACAACCATGGGCAGTCTCAAGTGGTTTGATGCCAAAAGGCTTGAGGAGTTGAGAAACTAGCCTGGAGCCTTTAATGATGAACTAATGATCAAATAGCTTGAGTATATAAATTAATTCTGTTTGTTAATTGATCATGACTTAATTAGGATCTTTTACCTTTTTTCCTTTTAATTGCTATATATATATATATATATATATATACATATATATATATATATATATATATATATATATATATATATATATAAAGTCTGCCAGATGAGGCTTGATGAATGCCAATAGGCATGAAAGTACGTACTTGCCTTTATATATTTGATTCTCTATATTTAATACTCAATATTTCATATATTCAATAAGACATTCAACACTTCATTTTTCATTTTATCATTTAATTTTATAAGAATATAAATAAAACATAAAAAACAGACAGAGTTGGAACTCTTTTAAATAATATATATATATATATATATATATATATATATATATATAAGCTAAAATAGCTGGTTTTAAAATTTCTGATAGAGATTCAAGTAGTATCAATACTAAACGGTTATGTTTGTTGCCACTTTTGCATGGCTGTTCCATGCAGAACAATGTTACTACATTTTAACCCCAGGAAAACATCTTTTCCAGCTAGTAAATGACACACAACCTATGACTGCTATATTGCGAGTAAGGGAGCAAACCACTCCCCTCCAGCATAGCAAGACCAGTAGACCAGCCAGTTTCTGGGTGCATACCCGTCCTCAGTACTGGATGCTTGCCTGTTAGAGTCACTCATGCCTGTTCGCAATATATAAACAAATAAGTAACAATCAGCTGCTGATCTTGCAAGCTAAAGTAGCTGGTTTTAAAATCTCTGTCATATATATATATATCATCATCATCATCATTTAACGTCTGCTTTCCATGCTAGCATGGGTTGGACGATTTGACTGGGGACTGGTGAACCAGATGGCTATACCAAACTCCAATCTGATCTGGCAGAGTTTCTACAGCTGGACGCCCTTCCTAATGCCAACCACTCCGAGAGTGTAGTGGGTGCTTTTTACGTGCCACCAGCACGAGGGCCAGTCCGCCGGTACTGGCAATGGTCATGCTCAAATGGTGTTTTTTACATGCCACCTGCACAGGAATATATATATATACAGGAGGCTTCTTTCAGTTTCTGTCTACCAAATCCAATCCCAAGACTTTGGCTAGCCTGAGGCAATAATAGAAGATACATGCCCGAGGTGCCACAGAGTGGGACACAATCCAGAGCCATGTGGTTGGGAAACAAACATTTTACCTGTACCTATAATTGATTATGGTTTAATTAAGATCTTGTTTTTCTTTTCTCTTTAATTTTCATGCTAAGAAGCAGTTAGGTGTCACCATAACTTTTGGTGTAACCTTGAAAGGTAATAGTCTGTGGAGAGGATCGTCACAGGTGGAATATGTTGTTAACCTCTCCCTACCACCTATACATGGTATTTTGAATGTATGTTTGTTTTTTACATGTTGCTAAGTTACAAAGATACTACTGCAGTTAATGGACATACCAATACTAACAGTTTTGGGTGGAGTATGATTTTATAGCTTTGACTCATCAACATAGAGCAGTTGAAATAAAAAGTTCTTTAAAAATAAAATGAATTAAAAAAAAAAAGGAACTATTTCTCTGAATTCATTGCAATTAAATTTTTTAATTTATTCTTACTTCTTTAATATTGTAATTTATTTTTTTCCCCAAGACTTTAAAACATTTCACCAAAATTCAGAAGTTTTTATAAATGATAAATATCATCTTTGAATTCTACCATTTTTCTCAAGGAAATTTTCAAACGAATATTTAATGAAAAAAAAAATATCTGTAGTTCAAAGTAAAATCTAAAATTTCTAAACATATCAGAAAAAATAGATATGCATCATAGTAGAATTGTAGATAATAAAGCACAGACAAAGATTATTTTGACTTTTATTTTATCATTATGTAATTATATCTTTATCATTTTGCTGTAGTTAACATATGTAAAACTTTAAACAAATGTTATCTTAACTATGGGAAAAAAAACCAAAGACATACTCTGTTACACAAACCATTTATCTATAAGGCAATTGACTATGGAACAAAATGGAAAGTGTAATCTATAATGGAAACACCATTTGTATAATTTGTACCAAGTGTATCCCTGCATGTCATGAGAGGTGACCAAATGGGTTAGAATCATAAAGGTCATTCAACTGTAAAGCAATTCTGCAAAAAACTTTCATCCAATTCATCCATCGAAAGTACAAACAAATGTAAAACCGCTGATGGTGTAGGCACAGGCATGGCTGTGTGGTAAGAAGTTTGCTTCTCAACACATGGTTCCAGGTCCAGTCCCACTATGTGGCACCTTGGACAAGTGTCTTCAACTAGTCTTTGGCCAACCAAAGCCTTGAGAGTGGATTTGGTAGACGGAGTCTGAAAGAAGCGTGTCCTATATATGTGTGTGTGTGTGTGTGTTTGTCCCACCATCACTGCTTGACAGCTGGTATTGTTATGTTTATGTCCCCGTAACTTAGCAGTTCAGCAAAAGAGACGGCTTTTACTAGGCTTTAAAAAGTCTTGGGGTCAATTTGTTTGACTAAAAGTCTTCAAGGCGGTGCTCCAGCATGGCCACAGTCAACTGACTGAAACAAGTAAAAGAATAAAAGAATATATATATATATATATATATATACATACAATAGGTGCAGGAGTGGGTGTGTAGTAAGAAGCTTGCTTCCCAACCACATGGTTCTGGGTTCAGTCCCACTGCATGGCACTTTGGGCAAGTGTCTTCTACTATAGCCTGAGGCTGACAAAAGCTTTCTCAGCAGATTTGGTAGACAGAAACTGAAAGAAGCCTGTTAAATATATGTGTGTGTGTATATATATATATATATATATATACATATATATATACCAATGTAAAATGCACCAATAATTGTTAGCTTGATCTCTAGTGTACCATGAAATCAAAACAATTGAGAATCACTGAGAGTGGTTGTAGCATGTTGATAAATGGAGGTTTACCAGATAGACGGTCTTCAGTTTTTGGGAGAGGAGTGCAGCTAATAAACATGTATGTGAGTGTAAGAAACATAGCTAAAGTTTTTGTTTTTTCAAGAGACAGCAAGTGAGGAATCCTTGATGACAGAGAGGGGAATTTCTTATCAGATGCCTTATAGTCCCTCATTCTTTGGTGATGTGTACAACATCAGAGGTTAGATAATTTCCCTCACGGTGTACCAACACCTCTCACCTTGACAGAACTGACTTTGCCTGAAACCAATAATGAAATCAAAGACACTACCAATAACAGCACCAGGCCCTTGTTCTTTTATTGGATAGCTAATAATATGGGTCAATCTAATTATGAAGGGAGAATATGTTGTCATCCCTGTTTAAGTAATAATGTTTGCAAATCCTTTCTTTGTGGAAGCAGAGCATGTTTGGCACGAGGTGTATCTATGTTGCATGCGGGAAAGACGCCTGTTGTATTAATAACTGTTATCAAAGAATGAGGGGGGGGACTATTATCTGCATGGGGGGGAGGGTATGTGTATGGGGTGGGGATGGAGTGTTTGATGTAACAACAAATAGGTCATAACATAAGAAGGGTAAAGAAAGGCGGTGGGATAACCAACTGAGGGAACACATTATACACAGCTGTATCAACACAGCCATATCAAGCACATATATAAATATATATATATATATATATATATATACACACACACACATGCATATACACAGGTGTGTGTGTGTGTGTGTGTGTGTGTTTATCAACATAATGTAAGATGATGCAACAATGTTATATTCAGGCTATCAAGGTGTTTAAGTTAGATTTGAGAGGAGGAGATATTCAATACCAACTTTATCTTTGTGATAAAAGAATCTGAACACACTTGTATTAAACAGCCTAAACTAACTTTCTACAACAGTTACACGTGTAGGTGTAGGTATAAATGTGTGTGTGTGTGCATGCATGTGTGTGTTATGTATATATGTGTAGGTGTACAGTGTATATGAGAGCGTAATGGGTGTGCACACACAGACACATATATGTGTATATAACTCTGAAAATACATACAATAATGATGATTAAAAAGCAACAAATACAATCGAGAAAACTGATGAAAATGCTGGAGAATAACTGCATAATACACTGAAAAATTTATTGATCACTACCCTATATAACTAATGTCTTAAACGTTCATAGTATGTGGTGATCTCACACCATGTGTAAACAAACTATCAGAGCACAGTTCATATAAACATAAGACTAATTTATTACACTCTCACCACACACAAAATTGACAATTCAAATAAAAAGAAAATTATTCAGTCCAAGACTATTTCTAGGAGAATGCATATGTAGAATCTAAAGTGCTATGTTTTGCATACATAGATCATGCCTGCACAATATGACACCAACTGAAATAAATAAACCAATATTCCTTGAAAAATGATGGCAATTTTAAAAATAAGGGCCTGGGTTTACTCCTCAAGTCTCACGAATAAATCAGAAAAGCATAAATGGATGTGAGAGGAATATATTTCTTATTCAGAATGTATATTTTACAGTATAACTAACCAGAAAATGAAAATGGGACAATATATTTGTATAAAACCCAGAAATTGAAATAGAATATTTGAAAGAAAGAAAGAATACTTTATGAAACACAAGTTATGAATACAAAACCACTAATAAAAACTTAAAACAGTGAGACTACAAACCAAAAAGATAGAACTAACATATGGAAAATGAAACAAAACACAGTAAGTTGAAACTCTATACACTTCCATAATATAGACCACCATAAATACCAACCAGAACAACATAAACAAAAATATGAATACAAGGGGATATGAGGAAGAGTTAAGAATAGGAAATTCTAATGGTGGAAGTCATGACCATGACAACCTAAAGCTGGAAATAATTCAAGAATTAAAAACAGTAGATTTCCTATGATTAGACTCATCTCCCAATAATAAGACTTAATAAAATAACAATAACAATAAATAAAAGAGACTTAAAACAAATGCATTAACATCAAAAGCCTAAATTAGATAACAAAAGCAGCAGCCATTGCCGTTACAAAAGAAATTGGGTTTTTCGCTCGGATCAACTTAAATGGGAATATCAAGACTCAGACAAACAACTCAGAGAAAGAGAGAAAATAAGTGAAAAGATCTTTCAATCCTTAATGAAATCAATAACAAAAGGACAAAACTAAAAGCAAAAGAAAAAAATACTACAGCAATATAATATAACAAATAACAAAAAAAAAAAATGTATCTGAAATCAAAGAATGCTTCAAACACAAAGAATCCTTCAGTATGGAAAACAATGATTCTTTGAACAAAACACTGTAATTTTACCCTAAAATGATTTTGTCAAGAACTTGATAAACATAAAATAGAAATCAATACAGAATCTACAGCAGAAGTTGAAGAATTGGGTGGTGGAGGTGGTGGTGGTGGTGGTGGTGGTGGAATTGCATCAGCAGCAAAGGGATCACCATGGACAAGATTGCATAAAACAATGAATGCTGAAGCTAAATAAACACAGGAGGTCATGACCACAAAAGAAATCGCCCATATACTACAAAATTAAATAAATGAATAGATAAATAAATAACTGGAAGGCACTAAAACAAAAGATACCAAACGTCCGACACATAAAGTGCAAGCACAAGTTTTTAATGAGATACTAATGAAGTTCGAAGCAACACTTGACTGGCTTACTGAAGGAAAAGCCATTTCAATCCTCTGGAGTGATGAAAGAGTAAAGCCTAAAAACTATAGACTTGTAACCTGCCTTCCTACGACCCACAAAGCCTTAACTGCAATAGCATAGCAGAGAGTGAACAAGCATCTCAATAATAAAAAGCAAAAACAAAACACATTTCCAGAAGAGCAGAAAGGATGCCGCAAAGGCTCATGTGGTTGTAAAGCTCAATTACTGATTAACAAAGTTATAACTGAAGGAGAAAGAAGGGTTTGAGCACTGTAAAGATTCACTATCAAAAAGCTTTTGATAGTAGTCACCACAAGTGGATCCTGGAAGCACTAGCCATGAGTAAAGCAGCACCAGTAATAAAAAGATAGATAAAACATGTTAGAAATAAATGGCAAAAATTTTGCAGATGCAAACAAAAATGGGAATTATATAAATGAAACATTATATAAATTCAACATCCATTAAAGGTGAAAATTTCCATCTGGCACTGGTACTTTTTAGCTGACATGTAGTTACATTACTATGGTAAGATAATCAACCATCTTTTGCATGTTGTTGATTTCAAACTGTATAACAAGAAACACTACTGCAGACAGTCTATGAATTTACCAGAGAAATTGATATGAGATTTCAATAAGAAAAATGTACCTAGGCAACCTTGAAGAGAGGAAAATTAATTAAGAACACTAATACCATGCTAAATACAGAAACTGAGATAAGGGAACTAAAATAAATACAGATATATAAATACTCAGGAATCAATGAACTAGATAGTACACACAAGTGAAAGAAAAGATTGAAACATGAACAAAACAGAAAACCATCTTCTGTTTTCATAGAAGCCAACAAATATAAAACAAAGATTGCAACAAAAGATAGTTATGAAGGAAAAGCAGTAACAACAGAAATTGGAGAAAGGTTAAAATTTAAACTAAGGAAAAGGAAAGCCTCCTAATTTAAGTGTGACTCCCAAAAGATAGTATTGTATTGTTCAAAGAAATGGAAAATTTATCCAGAGAAGGTTGATGAGGGCTCTACTGAAAAGTACTGTCTATCCTCATATATCAGACAACCTTTTTTGCCATGGCCACCAGACAAAGGAAAACTGTTGCTTACCTGCCTGATTAAAAGGCTGTAGGGCAATCATCACTATGGATTTAGCCAATAGACAGATCTGTCCCACTTGTGACAGCAGCTGTTTGATATAACTCCACAAGTCAACAATGCCAAGACACTGAATGAGTGTAGGCAGAACAGTTTTCTTGCTCTGTGCACATCTCAGACAAGCCCATCTGACAGCACATGCATGTTAGTAGAGTTTATCTTGAACCAGTCACACTCCTTGAGAGCACTGCCATACCAAGAACTTCTGGAAATTATCCATGATAGTACACAACTAGAAAGTCCTCTTAAACTGACCAATCCATTTTTGTTAATGCCCAGAGTCCCTGAGAAAGTCATACTTAGCTGCCAATAATCCTCTATAGATGGCTAAAGTGGAACATTCACTGATCCCATTGCCTGACTGGTAGAAAGCTACAAGCATCAGATGACATTTTAGGTGCCAGGCACTCAACCTCAATCTTTTTTTTTTTCACCCATGAAAACACTAATGTATACAAAATCAAGAAACAAGTACAAAACAGCATAGTATGGCTTACACTCTAATGTAAGTTCTTGCCCTTGTAACAGATATTCTCAAAATTTATTTAACCCAGCAGGGGCCGGAAGCTGTGTTGAACAATATTACTCTACAATGCCTACTCAAGGGGACTAGTTGTTGCATTGTCAGTATTTGTTACTATTCAATATCAGAGGAAATAATATTATCATTATTATTATTATTATTATTATTGCTTTTATTATTATTTTAAAAAAAGACGAAGAAAATGATGATTTATAACATGGGCACAAGACCTTATATTTTGGAACAGAGCACATTTGTTTCTTGAATTGACCTCAATACTCAAATGACAAAGTTGATCCCAGCAGGATTTGAAATCAGAATATAAAGGATGTAACTAAACACAATACTTTACTTTAATAAAGTCAACATATTGATTTCATTTTCAGTTTTTTTAATTCATGTATTAAATTAATTAGTTCATAACATATATTTTGCTGATAAATCAAGGTTACTAGAAAAATTAGAAAAGAAATAAAATATGAGAAAAGTGGTAATAGCAATGAAGGAGTTGTGGTGGTGGTGGTGGTGGTGTGATTAGTGTTAGTGGCGCAAATGGTACTGGTAGTGGCATTACTAAAGATGGAAATGGTCATGATGATGATGATGATGATGATGATGATAGTGGCAATGGAGATGATCATATTAAAAGGCTGATGATAATGATGGTGGTGGTGGTGGTGGTGATGGTGGTGGTGGTGGTGGTGGTGGTGATGGTGGTGGTGGTGAAGGTGGTGGTGGAGGTGGTGGTGGTGGTGGTGGAGGTGGTGGTGGTGGTGGAGGTGGTGGTGGTGGTGGTGGTGGTGGTGGTGGTGGTTAGCACAGTGTTGGTGATGTTCATCATGATGATGGTGATTGTAAGGCCAGAAAGAGTTCACAAGCTGAACAGAGGAAGACAAGAGACATAATAATAATAATCATCATGAAATTTGCTATTTATCATTATCACGATATTTAATAATTTCAATGAAAGAAAAAAATATTAATAACAATCATTACTATTGTTATTAGTAGTATTAGTATTGCTATTACTAATCTGTCATAAAGTCATAGAAGTAATTATAAGTCCACAGGTTCTTTTTCAATAGACTGATGACAGATTTAGATTCAGCTTAATCCAGCTGCTATAATCCTTTGTTAAACTAGATTTTCTATCAATTTCTCTTTTACAAATCCCTTCTCTTTAATTAAGAAAGTAAAATTGGAAAAAAAAGAAAGAAAGAATATATTAACTATATTTAAGAGTTAAAAGTAATTCCCATTTAAAGAAGTGGTAAGGTGTTAATTTTAAGCTATGATCAGCTCAAATTCAGCAAACCTTTTTTAAAGGTGGTTCCAACTGCGATTTGTCCCATTTTTTGTTTTGACTATATATATATATAGGACTATATTGACTGATGTATGTTTTTTCTAAGATGCAGGATGTGATGGATGGAGTGGGGGAATTTGGCTGCTATTTCTGGCAGTTTGGGTCATCACAGTAGAGTGATTGAGTATAAGCTCCCTGAGGAGAGAGAGAGTGGAAATGCTTTATTAAAAATTAAATTTCTCAGCTACTCAAAACTACTCCCAGTAAAATCTTATCCCCTCATTTACCACTTGCAGCAATTCTACCACATTAGCCTTCATGTGCACATATACACACATGCATAAAAACACACATACATATACACAAAAACACTATAAAATGACACGCTTCAATGGTGACCCGGTGATCCACTAGGTTTTACAGGACAATTTCTTACCAGATAATCTTATTTAAGAATATTTCAGCTTACAGCTTGTCAAGGAGAAAGAAAATGAGTATACTTGTCCAAAATTGTAATGGCTCATATTCTATAACAGGCATTATCATCATCATCATCATCATCATCATCGTCGTTGTTTAACGTCTATTTTCCATGCTGGCATGGGTTGGATGGTTTGACTGAGGACTGGCAAGCCAGTAGGCTACACCAGGCTCCAATCTGATCTGGCAAGGTTTCTACAGCTGGATTTTCTTCCTAACGCCAACCACTCTGAGAGTGCAGTAAGTACTTTTTACGTGCCACTGGCACAGGAACCACTTCGGTGGCACTGGCATCAACTATACTTGGATGGTGCTTTTTATGTGCCACAGCACAGGAGGTAGTTGGGGGGCACTGGCATCAACCACGTTCGGATGGTGCTTTTCATGTGCATGGGGAGCCAGTCAAGCAGCACTGGCATTGACTCGTGCTTGAATGGTGCTTATTATATGCCACCAGCATGGGTACCAGTCAGGCAGAACTGGCATCGGCCACAACTAAGACTTTGATTTTGATTTCAATTTTGATTTTACTTGACTCAACAGGTCTTCTCAAGTGCAGCATATCACCCGGTGATTCAAGGGTACTTTTAAATGGGCTGGTTATGCAACACTGGCATCGGCCACTGCTGTGATCTCACTTTACTTGCTGGGTCTTCTCAATCACAGTATATCTCCAAAGGTCTTGGTCTCTTTTCATTGCCTCTGTAAGGCCCAACATTTGAAGGTCGTGCTTCACCACCTCATCCCATGTCTGCCTGGGTCTCCCTCTTCCACGGGTTCCTTCCACTGTTAGGGAGTGACACTTTTTCACACAGCTCTCCTTGTTCATACACAGCATATGACCATACCAGCGCAGTTGTCTCTCTTGCACACCACATCTGATGCTTCCTATGTCCAACATTTCTCTCAGGGTGCTTACGCTCTGTCATGTATGCACACTGACATTACACATCCAGCGGATCATACTAGCTTCATTTCTTTCAAGCCTATGTATGTCGTCAACAGTCACAGCCCATGTTTTACTGCCGTGTAGCATGGCTGTTCACCTACATGCATCATATAGTCTACCTTTCACTCTGAGTGAAAGGCCCTTTGTTACCAGCAGAGGTAGGAGCTGTCTGAGCTTCATGGATTTTCACTGACTAGATGTTGCTGCTGCTATTGTCTAATGTCAGGTCATCTCTGATCCAGCAGATATATAATTAAAGAAATTCAAGCCTTGACTATCCTGTCTTTTTCTTTTTTTGTTTCAAGCAGTATACATTGATCTACCATTTCCAATGACTGAGACTTAGCTACTATTTCCAGCAGGTTGAGTACCCACATAGATGCTTTGTCACTGGCCTGTTTCCTGGTTTGGTTGCATTAGCTGTAAATTGGTGCTGAGAAGGTTCAATTAGCCATTAAAAAGTACCTTAGTGTGGTACAATCAGTAAATGGATTATGTCTTAACTTCTATTTCTTCTAAAGGAGGGAAGTGGCATGACTATCACAGACTCTTACTCTTTTATACACTTATTAAGACTTTATAAAAAATTATATATTACATATATAAAATAGATAAATCTGCATTATCCCTCTTAATTTTTAATAATCTGTTTTGTGACCTAAATATTTCATAAAGGCAATATTCACACACACAGAGGAAAGCACAAACAGATAGTCTAATCATTCATTGTTTAATCCTTTCAGTTGACACCACTAGCAACACAAACATCATCACCATTGATACCATCAACTATTTTGTCATCACTCTGGATTACTCTAGCCTTTCACAAGCTATTCTAACTTTGAGGACCACATAATGCTAAAGTTTGAAACTAAAATAGAAATATCTGGTCCCATTTTTAAAACAGTAGAGAGAGTGGAGGAGTTTTTTTAAAAAATATATTTGGTTCCTATATTGAAAGATCATATGTCTAAATAAACATTTCCTTAGTATCTATTGTGGTCTAATTTAAATACAGTAGAGAGTTTTGCCTACTGTTTCTTACATTCAGCAGATTACATTTCCAAGTTGGAAGTTCCTTAGTTCCTTACTACCTCTTGTGGGTCTTGTTTGTTGAAAAAGATTTTCCAAGTACATTGGGCAGATCACATGTCTATATAGTTGGTTCCTTAGCTACTCTTTCAGTCCTTATTTTCAATTAACTGAACAGTTCATTAAGAGATTTAGCTGCTATATTGTGTAGGTCAAGCAAAGACATGGCTAAAGGTTTTCTTATCCTTCAAGAGGAAATTAGTGAATGGTTTTGTTAGAGAGGAAAAAAAAAAAGAGATGGATTTCAATCCTTTCAGTCTGCTCTTCATAATATTCTCTTGCCTGAGCTCTACTTACCTACACCATGCAAAAGGAGAAAATCTACCAGATTAATCATTTTACATATATATATAATACACACATACATGCATACAAACATACATACATTCATATCTACATACAAGTGTGTGTGTAAGTGTGTCTAAGACTAAATTTACTTTGTATTTGAAATTCAATCTTCTTAAATTTCCATTCCACTTTTCGTGTACACATCATAGCTGTAGATGAGGTAAGATTTGCCATGTGAAGTGCATGCATGTGTATTATAATTCTCCCTCTATCATACACACATACAAACACACCCATACATATATATATATATATATATATATATATATATATATATATATACATATACATACATAAATATATATACATACATAAATATATACACATGTGTGCGTGTGAATATAGACACACAGACCTGCCCCTACAGAAGTCTGATAGCACTGAATAAATATCTTTTACCAAGGTGTTTACTAAAAGACTTGGCAATCAACCTTGCAACCTGAGACTCGCCTTATCCCAGCAAGATAGAGATTGGTTGGTCTGTTAATAAATAATCCATTCATACACACACTCTCACACACACACACACATATATATATATATATATATATATATATATATATATATATATATATATATATATATATATATATATATATATATAAATACACATACACACATTGCAAGATCACTATTAATCTATAAGTGCAATGGTACTGAGTGAAGTAAGGAAAGAATTTTTTTTAAAAAAGGAAATAAACACATACACAGATACACACACACACACACACATATATATACAGACATGCACAGAATTTATATATTTAATGATTTTACTGCACTCTAACAATGTTCATAAATTGCCTGTCAATAAAATAATTAAAAAATATCTCACTGTGTTTATAGTAATTTTTTTTTATCTTTTAGTAGGGAAAGAAGGCAATGTTCATGGTTCTTTACAGGGGTTTCTATAAATGATGGGAGGAAGGAACAATTCTTCAAAGCAGAAGCCTAGCTTAGGTACTTGCAACAGGGACACTAATAAAAATGCACCAAATATGTCAAGTGATGCTGTTAAATCAGGCAATGGTTTAAGTTTACCACTGAAATAGGCCATATATATAATATAGGAAAATTTATTGTTGAAAATGTACCTGAATTTGAAAAACTTGTAATTGTTTTTAAATAAATTTATTTACATATATACCAAACTAGTTTCAACAAAATTTTTTGCTTATCAATGGTAAAGATTTAAAATTGTGAAGTAGAAAAACATGTTTAAAAGATTCAATGTTTAAGAGATTCAATAATATCAAATATGATTTAAATGTTCACAATATTCAATAATATAAAAAATATGAGTCACCAAAGGTTCAGTCATATTGCATGTATGTAATTAAATTTATTTAAAAACAATTACAAGATTTTCAAATACAAGTTCATTTTCAACACCAAATTCTCCTATATTTTATTATTATTATTATTATTATTATTATTATTATTGTTATTGATAGAATTGTTAACACACCGGGTGAAATGCTTAGCGATATTTCACCTGTCGCTATGCTCCGAGTTCAAATTCTGCCAAGGTTGACTTTGCCTTTCATCTTTTAGGGTTGATAAATTAAATACCAGTTATGCACTGGGCTTGATGTAATCAACTTACCCCTCCCCTCCAAATTTCAAGCCTTGTACCTATAGCAGAAAGGATTATTATTATTATAATTATTATTATTATTTGGATGTGTTCAAGTAACTAAACCATTAACCTTTACTGTGTTTGCTATTGTGAAATGTCAAGCAGATGTGAAAAGAAAGCATCTTTGAAAAATCTGTCATGGCTAACAATTGGATTCTTCAGGAGGAAATTTCTAGCAAGAATAGAACAGAAGTTGTTTGCTTGTTTTAGCTTTAATTCCAAAGATGATAATTTAAAAACAAGATTCATCATCATCATCGCCACCACCACCACCACTACCACTACCATCATCATCATCATCTGTTGTTGTCATCCCCATCTCATCATCCTCTGTTGTCATCATATCATCATGCCTGGCGTCACTGTCATTGCAATCATTCACTGTTGCTATTGTTGTTATACTTGTCACTGGCATTCTTGTCATTGATATTCTCAACCCCCACCGCTATCTTTACCCCCTCAACATAATTATCTTCATCACAACCAGAGGTGGGTGAAAAAAAAAAAAAGCAGGAAGATGTTTGCATTACATTTAATTCCACAGCACACCATATACACACACACACACACACAGAACACAAGTATAGACACACATGCATACAAACAGACATCCAAATAAATACACTGCTGACTGGCATCTAGTGACACCTGTTATAATGTCTGATTCATATCTGAACAGAAACAAAAAAACACAGGTGTATCTGGCGATGGTGAAAATCTTCCATGAAATTATAATATCAGGAAAAAAAAAACTTCTAACAGAGGCTCAAGGGGGTCAGATTTGAAGGAAGGAAACAGCCAATTGAATCAAAACAAGTACTTGACTGATACTTTATTTCATTAATTGCAGCTGGCTGAAAGACATTGTCAATTTCGGCAGGATTTAAACTGAAAAATGTCAAGAAATATAACTAAAGACCATAACGCTGAATATTTTATATTAAATTCATAAATTCAAGGGGGCTGGCTATAGTTGACTGCATCAATCCCAATACATTCTTGTATTTATTTTATTAACTCAGTAGGGATCAATGGTTAAAATCAACTGCAGCAGGCTTTGAGCTGAGGAAAGGGAGGAAAAACTAAATACTGCAAACTTAACATGCTAACATTTTCCCTCTCATCACCTTCATTAATAATACTGATAGTGGTGGTGGTGAGGAGGATTCCCTCCTCAGACACAAGGCTGAGAATCATTATAGTCACAGTATATTACAGCTACATAATTTATCAAATCCAGAAAAATGAAAGAACAAAAAAGGAAGAAAAAAAATTAACAACAGGATTTGATCTGATGCCATAAAGAGAAAGAAGTAAATGCCAGTAACATCTAGTCTGGATCATTTACCGACGGAACTATTGTGAACATCCTCATCATCCTGAAATTTGTTTTTCTTATCTAAGTATTACATTTAAAAGAGAGAAGACATATAAAACAAATTAGAAACTGTAACAATTACACTCACACACACTTTTGTTAAGACTGTATCCAGTCCCCCATACTGCATTTTCTATATTTTTCAAAAATTTCATTTATTTGATATTATTAGAGTTATTACCCTTATTTTAAGCAAGCCTAGAGGGAGTTTTTTTTCTACTGTTTGCTTGAATAATCTCAGTTGAAGTGTTTCAAGACATCCCAGTACTTGTATTTAATATACAGAAAACTCACCTGAAGTATTTTCCCTTAGCTCTATTATTGATATACTTTTGTTAATACCATCTCTATTTTGCAATACCCAAATGCTCATAAATGCTTTATATGTGGGAGAGAATATATAACATACTAACCCTTTTGATACAAACCCTGCTGTGACTGTTCTTGGTTCTAAAAAACTGAATCATTCTCTTTAAAGTACTATTCCTACCACTTATGCAAAAACCTTTCAAGTTATGTTCCGTACACTAGCTTAACAATGGATAAGAGGATTAGTCACTAAATACTTAAATTCTTGATTTAAAAATAAACTAATACATGCGTACAGTAAATGTCATTAAAGATATGGCTACAGAAGGATTAAAACTTACAACAATTACATACACTTAAAACATGTTTTTCTTTAATAAGTTACTAAAAGGGCGCAGGCATGCCTGTGTGTTAAGAAGTTTTTTTTTCCAATCACATGGTTTCAGGTTCAGTCCCACTGCATGGCATATTGAGCAAATGTCTTCTCCAATAATCTTGGGCCAACCACAGCTTTGTGAATGGATTTGGTAGGTGAGAACTGAAAGAAGCCCATCATATATATTTGTGTGTGTGCGCGTATCTGTGTCTGTGTTTGTCCCCCACCACTGTTTGACAATTGGTGTTGGTGTGTTTACATCTCCATAACATTTTGGCAAAAGAAAGTGATAGAATAAGCACCAGGCTAAATAATAATAACAATAATAATAATAATAATAATAGAGGTAACTCGAATGTGGAATCTAAAAACAGAAACAATTCCTATCATAGTAGGTGCCTTAGGTATAATAAAAAAATATTCAGACAAATACATAACAAAAACACCCGGACTTACAAATATATATAACATACAGAAAATTGCACTACTGGGCACTGCACACATCCTATGCAAAACACTTTCAATACAGTAACCATAAGAGCACCACAGCAAACCACAGCACATACCCAAGGCACACAGAGCTGCGCTCGGCAGTGAAGCGAAAGCACGTTATAAAAATAAAACTACTGAACAGTAATAATAATAATAATAATAATAATAATAATAATAATAATAATAATGATAATAATAGAGGTAACTCGAATGTGGAATCTAAAAACAGAAACAATTCCTATCATAGTAGGTGCCTTAGGTATAATAAAAAAATATTCAGATAAATACATAACAAAAATTGCACTACTGGGCACTGCACACATCCTACGCAAAACACTTTCAATACAGTAACCATAAGAGCACCACAGCAAACCACAGCACATACCCAAGGCACACAGAGCTGCGCTCGGTAGTGAAGTGAAAGCACATTATAAAAATAAAACTACTGAACAATAATAATAATAATAATAATAATAATAATAAGTACTGGAGTCGATCATCTGACCAAAAATTCTTCATGGTGGTGCCTCAGCATGGACGCAGTCTAATGACTGAAACAAGTAAAAGATAAAAAAGATAAGAGGGAAGAGGAACAGTACTCATAATCGTTGCGAAGACCACTTGGAGATTAATGAATCTGATACAGCTGATGTCCACTTTGAATGTCTGCAGCAAGTCAATGACCGCAGGAAAAATGTGGGTGGAGAGAGAATGGTAGAGAACTGTTTGGCTTGGATGCCTACAACAGAATGACCTCTGCTAAAGGGCAAGCAGGGACCAAGCAGTGGTTTGTTGTGGTTTGAAACTACACTTCCACTGCCCACTGGTGTGTCTTTCCAAACATCAGCAAATATTCCTATCATGTAACACACATACACGCATACATATAACAGTTGCACAGTAATTTACGTATTACATTCTCACCATGTCACTTATAAGGAGAAAAAGCAGTTGTTTCTACTCTGTAATTACCACCTTCTTAATATAACATTCCCTTCCCCCACTTCTCAGTTAATAATCACTGTAATTAACAATTTAATAACCATAACTTATTAACAAATGCAATCTAGTAAAGAGACACATACATAGAGAAAGAGAGAGGCAAACAAACAGAGCAAGAAACACATGCGTACACACACACACACACATCACAGTGACAGACACAATGCAGAGAGACAGAGAAAGAGAGAGCATGAGAAAGACATGTAGAAAGACAGACAGACTCAGACAAAGAGATTGTATGTAACAAAAAACATTTAACTCTACCTATGTTGGCTTGCAGGTCCATATGTAGACACCAAAGATACTCTACGAAAATTTGTCATGATAAAGTAGTGACCTGTCAACAAGAAGATTTACCACTGATCTTAACAAGTGCAGTTGAGATGGTTTAAACCCCTCAGTTGCAATAATAATAATAATAATAATAATAATGGTTTCCAGTAAAAGCACAAGGTCTGAAATTTGGGGAAGTGGTTAGTTGATTATACCAACTTGACCAATATTTATCTTGTCAATGCTGAAAGGATGAAAGGTAAAGTTGACCTCAACTAGATTTGAACTAAGAACAAATGCCACAAGGCATTTTTCCTGAAGCTTTCAGGATTCTGTTGATCTGCCACCCTAATAATAATGATAAGGGTTTCTGATTTAGGTACAAGGTCAGCAGTGTTGAGGGGACGATTGATACATGACTGGTGCTATATTTTATTGACTGTGGAGGGATCAAAGGCGAAGTTGACCATGACAGGATTTGAGCTCAGAATGTAAAGAGCTGAAACAAACACCACAAAACATTTTCTCAGTGACCATTAAGCAAAATAAGCACGTACTTAGGGCATTGAGGGAAGGTGGGCACCACAGAAATTGTAAATAGCTGAGAGCATAAAAGAAATCACTTTAAACTTGCTTAAATAATATTCAAAATGATTTATATGATTGGAAATATAATTTTGAAGTGTTCGGGTGTCATAATGAGGACCTGATCAAAGACTTTGCAATTAAAAAAAGTAGGAGAAAACTTTTCAAATATAAATAAAATGGATGCATTCAAAAATAAACAATATTTTCCATCTTACTGTTAGTTTTGTTTCATTTTGAAAAATAAACATTTATTTATGGTTTATTATTGTTTATATTTTGAACTACATATATATGGCGGGGAGGGGCACCAAAATCTTTTAAATGCTTAGGGCCTCTATGGGTTTTAATCCAGCCTTGCATTTTCTCCAACATCTAAAAAGTTTTACCATTCCACCTCATTTCTATTCTTTTGTTTTATTTTGTAATAATCATTTATTCCAATTTTGAATTTATTTTGCCAGAATTTCCATCTGAAACTGCGTGTTGAAACCAATATTGCTATATTTGGGAAAAGTCATAATTGAGAAACCCTATAAACACACTAAGTGGTTGTTTGGCTATTATCCACTTGTCTTCAGACATGAGTGCATTTATAGGATTTATCAATTATGGTTCTTTTCAGATATACCTTTTTTTTTTTACCTTTTACTTGTTTCAGTCATTGGACTGCTGGAGCACTACTTGGAATGGTTTTATAGTCAAATAAACCAACCTCTGAACTTATTTATTCTTTAAGTCTGGTATTTATTGTATTTGTCTCTTTTTCTGAGCTGCTAAGTTAATGAGGCATAAACAAAAAGACATCAGTTGTCAGTGGGGTGAGGTAACACAGACACAAACACACACAGACACACACACACATTAATGTTAACTGTCATGTTCAGTTATAATAAAAACAATTATACATTAATCTGATGGGTTACTCTATACTTTTGTCAAGGACAAATTTATTATTCTTAAACAAGGACATTATTGACAGTGACTTCAAAGTTTTGGCCAGTTAAGCTATCATTAGACTGCCAACAGTTTAACTGGCCAAAACTTCAAAGTCACTGACTATGATATTCTTGTTTAATAATAATAAAAAATAAATAAATAAGTATATGTGTGTGTGTGTGTGTGTGTGTGTGTGTGTGTGTGTGTGTGTGTGTGTGTGTGTGAAACAGGCTCAGGCTTTCACACAAATTCTCTCATGGAGCATTGGTCGACCTGAGACAATAGTAGAAGACTCTTTACCCAAGATGCCAGACAGTGGAACTGAACCCAAGACTACATGGTTGCAAAGCATGCTTCTTAAACAGACTGCCATGTTTGTACTTATACATCAAAGTTAATTCAAATTATTACAAAAAGATTTCTAACATAGGCAACAACACAAAATCATTCCATTTAATAAACCTCAGTTTTTCACTGGTATGTACTCTATTGACTTCTGAAGGAGTAAAAAGCAAAGTCAGTCTCTGAATGATTTGAAATCAAGACGTAGAGGGATGTAACAAAATATCACAAGGTATTCTACACAGGCAGATATTTTAGGGAAGATGGAGTAAAAACACAGTCGAGTAAATTACACCTGCCCCTCCCCATCTCCTCTCGTATTTGACTGATACTCATTTAATCATCCTTCCTCTTCCCCTGGAATGATGAAAGATAAAAATTGATCTTGTCAGGATTTGGACTCAGAAATGTATAGTGATGCAAGTACTACAAAGCATTCTACCAATGTGCCACCTATACTTCAAATCTATTATTAATAGCAACAACAAGGATTTCTAATTTTGGCACAAGGCCACACATTTTGTGGGGGGAAGAGGTACAATAATAACAATAATGATAACAATAATAATAATAATAATAATAATAATAATGATAATAATAATAATAATAATGGCAACAGCAACTTCCAGCTACACAAACTGTATCCCATTTCATTTAAGGAACACAACAGCAACAAGCTAGTAGAAAGAAGAGCAGCACCATGTTTACCATAATGTTCAAAACAGCAGCCCTTCACCAAAAAAAAAAAATCCAAGCATAACTCAATATTGTCTGACTTTCATGGCATTGCATGATTCCATTTTGGTTGTTCTTTCTGCAAAGCTGCTTATTTACAATATGACTAACTCCCTAATGTCCCTCTACATAATAATAGCTTGCTGTTTCTTAGATGTGTTTTCCTTTTTCTTCTTTTCTTTGATGTTACATAGCTCCATTTACACTACTTGCCACACAGACACATCTCTACAAATAGTGAGTAACACACAGATATATATATATATATATATATATATATATATATATATATATATACATAGCTATATAGCACTTGAGATGTACACACACACACACGTATGTGTATGAGAAAGAAACATTTATTGACACAAAAATACAAGCAACTGAATGGTAGCATACAGGTTTCTCCGTTGCAAGAAATTTGTACACAATTATGGATGTATATATACAGACACATACATAAATATATACACAATAAATATGCAAAAAATACATACACACACCACACCACACACATGTATATCACATATGCAAACACACATAAATATGTATAATTATGTTTTCACATTTGAATTTTTGTATCTATGTGTGAATGAATGTATATGTATTATGTGAAATTCAAGTAAATTTATGTAACTAATGTATAAATGTACACACTCTCTCTCTCTCTCTCACACACACACACACACACACACACACACAAACAGACATGTTTATGTGTGATTATAAAACTTTTATTCAGGTTTGGAGTATGCATATATATATATATATATAGGAAAATGAAAAATAATAATAAGGCAGAATGCTAAACTGGAAGCATATTTTAATAAAGATTTCTAACCGGCTTTCATTGAATAGCAAATTTTCAAGAAGAGGGAGAATGAAAATGTTTTTTACAAAGAAGTACAAAATGAAGAAAATAATATATAAAAAAAAAATAATATATAAAAAAATAAATATACCAATACCTTATATTGTCTTTGAGCTTTTAAAGTTCAATGGTAATTCATGTATATAATGGTTGGAGTTATGAACTCTTTTTCAACAGGAAAAAGAGTTCATAACTCCAACTAAAAAGATTTGTCTCCCCTTACACACACTTCCTGTTTTGACACCACACTTCCAGCTTAGCACAAACTTTTAGCCCCTTTTCTCTTTTTTTAAACCTAACACAACTCTCAATCTTCATGCATCCTTATTTTTCCAACCATTATCTACATGGATTACCATTGAACTTTAAAAGCTCAAAGACAATATAAGGTATTGGTATATTTATTTTTTATATATTATTTTTTTTCATATATTATTTTCTTCATTTTGTACTTCTTTGTAAAAAACATTTTCATTCTCCCTCTTCTTGAAAATTTGCTATTCAATGAAAGCCGGTTAGAAATCTTTATTAAAATATGCTTCCAGTTTAGCATTCTGCCTTATTATTATTTTTCATTTTCCTATTATTTCTCCACGTGCGGTTAACACAACCCCACTATTTACTGACTTATATATATATATATATATATATATATATATGTGTGTGTGTACAGTAGATTTCTATACTGAAGCAGCTATTATTATGATTGAAACTCTGGAAATGAAACAAAATCAAAAGAATAAAATGATATATAATAGATATGAATATTTATAAATCAAAAATACATCACAAAAATCTGGAGTGATTTTTTTTATCTGAAAAAGAGTATAGAAGGATATAATGGATGGAAGTATTTGTATTGTATATTTTAATATGGAGTCACCCTTACTTGGCACTGCAGTACAACCATTATGCTAATAATACCATATTTTTATCACCATTACTACAGTACCAGCGTTACTATAGCACTCTCACTTATACCACAATATTACCAGTAATATAGTACTATTATAATCACTGCAGTACTATCATAATTGCAGTGTCACCAGTAATGCAGTGCAGTTATCATTTATCGTCATAACACCATCAATACTGTAGGGCTACTCTTGCTGTACTAATAAGATTGTAGTATTGTCACCAACCCTGCAGTAACAACAATGCAGTACAATCATCAATGGTTTTTCACCGTCATGATAATACCATCTTTCATTGTAGTACCAATATAACACCAGGAACTGGGTTATTGAAGTACTGCCAAGATTGCAATACCAGCATCACTAGAGTGACAACACTGCAGTATCACCATCAACATTGTAGTACAACCATCACTGGCTTTTTTTCATCTTCATGATAGTACAACATTTCACTGTAGTATCAAAATAACAGCCAGAACAGTGGCACTGAAGTACCACCAAGACTGTAATACCAGCATCACAAGAGTGACAACACTGCAGTATCACTATCCACACTAGTGCAATACCACTATCACAGCCATAATGGCAACATTGCAGTTGTACTATCACAGTAGCCACATCTTTGCAGTTCCTAGTTCCACATCATTGTAGAGATAAAACTGTTGAAGCATCATCATTAAATATGGCTAAAGCCATTGAGTGTGCAGTGGTTGATATTTTGTTGCAGATTCTATGAATGTATCTCTAAATACAAACATTTCATAATTAACAATCCAGTCTCCCTAGCTTAGCTTTAAACAGGTAATGCAGGATTGAAAATAATTTCATCTCTGAGAACTGTACTCTAACAGACAAACACTTTTGAATACTTTTGTTGGTTTACAGTGTCTGAATTCATCCTCTCCTAAAGGTGGTTTAGCCAGAAAAGATACTGGGTACTATGGGTCCTTAGATGAGCTGGGTCAATCACCTATTGATAAATAATCCTGATATTGAGATTCAGTTGTAGGTAATAGATTTAAATGTCTGATAGCAGCTTCACTATCACCAGCATAACTATCACCAACCATTCTAACAACCTACAGACTCGATGTCAATAGCCGCTCTAAAAGTAGCTGGTCTCTAAACCAATGCACCACCAACAGCCAGTCTATCAGCAATCAGACTATCAACTAACACACTATCAACAGTGGCTCTATCGATTCATATACTATCAATAACTGCACTAACAACAGCCATACTAACAATAGCTGGTCTACCAACCAATGCACTGCCAACAACCAGTTTATCAACCGATGCATTATCAACAGCTGCACCATCAATTGGTCTATTAACAATCAGACTATCAACTGACACACTATGACCAGCTGTTCTATTGATTCATATGCTATCAATAGCTGCACTAACAATAGCCACACTAATGATAGCCGGTTCACCAATCAATGTACTACCAACAGCTAGTCTATTAACAGCTGGTCTATCAACAGCCAATCTACCAACATATGTACTATCAACTGCAAAAAGGTGGGTAGGGTATATTTCAATTTCTTTTATGGGATCTGTTGCCTATCTTTAGTGACCCATAGCTTTAGAAATCCACTTCACTCTACTCTAGCTTTTGCAAAGATGCCATGCGTAAAGTAGCCGATATACAGGTATATCTCAAACTTATGTCAATAATTGGTTCCAAGACATGCAACAAAACTCAAAAATGAACGTAACATAGAAAAAAACATTAAACAAAAATTTATTAGCTTAAACTTGTTTTTATGACTGGTTTGTACATATTTTCACATGTATTTTATTTGATTTTTCCATTTCAATATCAGTTTTTCAGGTGTTTTTCTTTTTATTATGTTTTGCTTTTAAATATATTTGCTGAGACAACTATAAAGCCAGATAAACTGACTGACGTTGAGTTCATTTTTTTCCCATTAATTTCTTCAAAAATTATATGAATTCAAAAACACATAACTTGAAATAATGTAAATTGAGGTCTCCCAGTACTTAACAATTCAATCCACCTGGTTGTAAGTAGATAACCCGGGGTAGAGCAGTGGTTCTCAACCATTTTTTACTTATGAACCCCCTTTGATTCCTGCTTTACTAGAGTGTCCCCTCATAACCATTTGATGTTTAAGAAATCCTATTATATTTTGTATGATTAAATAATATTAGGAATAGAATTACGAAAAATTGTTCAAATATTTTGTGCATTGTAGAAGTATAACCAATTTATTGTACATAAGTTTTAACAACAAAATCTTATATGGACCACCAAGGGTCATATGAACCCCTGGGGTGGAGCATTTGACTGTTGTGCCCATTCCCACAAACACAGCTCAAGGTGCTGCAAGTCAGTGAAAATTTTTGGTAATTTTTACGATACGTTTCTATAGTATTTATTTCCAGGGAAGTAGACTGAGTCGTTTTTGAGACTCAAGTGTTTTGATACAGACACAGTACTAGTTTGCTGACAGGATACAAACTGGCTGCTTATCAAGTATCCCATCCATTCGGCCATTCATACTCTAGTATTTTAGCTGACTTACAGTTGTTCAAACAATCCTTGCTGAAAATATAGGAACTAATATGCAAAAGCCAGTGACAGATTTTGATGAGGGACAAAATATAGATAATCAAGAGTGAGGTACCTTATTATACAAGCAGTGGATTGATTTAATTACAGGGAATTTACTATTTTTGTTCCATCATTAATTCCTGCCCTCACATTACCACTAATCAAACATGTGTTACCAACAACCTTGGCCTTATTTCTACTTTAAATTGATTTTATGAGAAAATTATCAATATCATTGTATTATTGTGTATTATTATAATTATCATTATTAATTGATTTCAAATTCTGCCAATGTTGACTTTAATTTTCATCCTTCTGTGAGGTTTGATAAAATAAGAAACAATGTAAAACTGGGGTTGATTAATTTGACTACACCCATACCCCAAAGATTTAAGGCTTTGACAAAAATCTCTACAACTGCAAAGCAGTGACTTAGAAAAGTTAAAATGCCTTGTGATATTTGTTCTAATTTTTTTAATATATAGTTTCAGTAGTAAATGTTTCTATGAGAAACAGTTACTAGCTCCTTGCTCAACCTTTCCTGCAGAAAGGGATCCTATAAGTGGTCTTACTTTTACCTTTCACACTGTTAAAAGCAGCCAATTGAGAGAGAGAGAGAGAGAACTCAGAAATAACGGAGCCAAAAGAAGTACCAAAGTACCAATAGACATTCTGTCTGATACAAATGACTCAGCCAAATTGATTGACCATAACCTTCTTCCCTAGACCTATGGCAAAAAGGGATGAAGACCCCCCCCCCCACTCAGTCATGAATGACCATGGAATTGCACCTAGAAAGTTACCCACTGAGGCACAAGTCCAGGCAAAGTTGTTTATGGAAGACCAGCAGTTACCCATACATACCCCCCCACCTCTCCGTGCCATCAATATTATCCAAGGGAAAGGCAAAGGCCAATACAGCTTGACATCAGTGACATCGCAACTCATTTCTGCAGCTGAGTGAACTGGAGCAATGGGAAATAAAGTGTCTTGCTCAAGAACACAACACATAGTCTGGTCCAGGAATTGAACCCACTACTTCATGATTGTGAACCCGACACTTTAACCACCGAGCCATGTGCCTTCACCTGTGGTATTACTATCTTTACTATCATTAGATGATCGGTTGTTTTGGTTGCCTGCTTGCTTTATTGAGATGATACTTCTAAAAATTTTGAGAGGCAGTCTTGAAAGGTGACTGTTCTAATAATCCAATGGCAGAATCATCAAAGTTGACCTCACATTCAACCCAAGAGCAGGTTGTACAGAAGAAAAACCTACAATCAATCAAACAGCAGGGTCGTCCACTGTGACCCACAAACAAACAGAAAAATCCTCAGAGGTGACCTCAACATGTCAATGGGTTAGGATTATTCTCACTAATTTTATACAATATTGTATTGTATGCTACATCAGATGTTGTCACCACCTGCTCCACACACAGATGTAATACTCACAGCTGTTCTAAATCACTTCCTAGATTGTTTCAGCTCAGTCCTCACTTCAGGGATTACATTTTTTCCTTCCGTTCCTTATCTCATTTTTGCTTTAATCTGTTTCATGATAGCATGAATAGGATGGACTTAGTCTTTGGTAAACCTGGACAATCTCCAATGATTGATATAACACAGTAACATGGATTGATATAACACAGTAACCTGTCAGAAATAAGAGTTAAATTTCCCTCAAATTACACCCTACAACCTTAAAAAGAAGATGAATATTTCAAAATGGTTGAAATATCATTGATCATATGTTAGCTTAATTAGAGATGATCTGGAGCTGAGCAGCTACATTTACAAGTTCATGTATGTTCTGTTTTAACAGTTATCTGAACTAAACTGAAAATAGGAGGAAAAATTCTCAAGTAGTACCTGGTTAACTCCTCGAACAAGCAGATCTGTTGAGTAAAGTGATATTTGGATGAAATTTAACTGTTATGTTTAGTAGGTTGAAAAACTGTATAAAGAGCCTGTGTTGAAATTTGTTAGTCATCCAGGCAGACTGATGTAAGCAGAGTTACGTACCTTACCTAAAAGCAAAATACAACCATAGTAATCATAGTGGTAACAATAGTAATCATAACAGAATAGGTTAGTGTAGAAGTATTATGGATAATAGCTGATGTGATTGTTGTTGAATATCAGGTCAACTCTGATCCAGTTGACCTGTGATCAAAGGCATTCTAGCCATGACAAACATGTCTCACCCCTTCCACCAGATCTATGTCTATCATAAGTACATCCATCATCAACACATCAGTTTATCCACTCATCACTCACCAGTCATTTCATTCACATTGGTGCTGTTGCCTCTCCTGCTGACATCAGCTGGTACCTTTCACAGCCAGCTGCTCCCGCAGTTCACTCTTGCTCTATCTTGCGTGGAAAGTTTAATGTTACACATCCAACCAGATCATACCTGATTATTGCTCAGACAGAATTACTACAGCACAGTTAAGCTATACAGATATACTTCAAACAAAATCAAAATAAGCATAAAGGGAGGAGAAAGTTTGCATATGAGAGAAAGAGAGACAGAGAGAGAAAGAGAGCGAGAGAGCATGAAAGATTAGTAGAATCAATGTATGTATATATATATATATATATATATATATATATATATATATATAATTATCAGTATGTTCAAATGATATATGATTAGTGCATATGGTGTGTACTGGCATATCTATGATAGATATATACAAACAGTTTCTATATATTAAACTTCAGGTGGAATATTTCCATTTTTTTTATCTTATAAAAATCTATAATTCAATTTTTATGTAATCACTATGTATTTGATTCAAAATCAGTAGGAGATGGTTTACACATATATATACACTCTTCATGCTCGTATCTGAGTGGGTGAGTGAGAGAGTACATGTGTATGTATGTATGTATGTATGTATGTATGGATAAGCAGGAGTGTGTAAGTGATTTAGTGAGTATGTATGAATGAGTGTGTGTATGTGTGAGTGAATATGTGTGTGTGTGCAAATGTATGTGTATGAGAATATATGTATGAGAGCATATACATATTTGAGAGTGTGGATGTGTGGATATATATATATATATATATGCATGAGTGTGTGACAGTGTGTATTTGTGCCAGAGCATGTTTGTGTTAGCGAGTGTGTGCATGAGAGCATCAATGTAAAAGTGCATATGCATGTCAGAGTATGAATGCGTGTGCAAGTGTATGTTTGTTTGCATGTCAGTATGTGTCAGTGTGCCTATGTTTAAGTAACCACTTATGCATAAGTGCATTGAAACCTACAGATATACATATTAGTCTGTATATACATGTAAGTGTATGTTTATATATATATATATATATATATATATATGCACACACACATACACTTACATATACATACACATACACAGACATACATATATACACATACATATACACACACATGTGCACATATACACACAGACACATGCATAGAGGTAACGGTAAATAAATAAATTTAAAATGTCTGCAAAGAAGAAAGAGTAGTCCAGTTAGTTGTAAGCATCTATTACTCAATAACAAGAGATTCTGGAGGAGGGGGTGATGAGTTTCACTTTTGGCTGTGGTGAGAATCTTTGGAGTTTTTTTAAACTTGGCTATTTATAATTCTTTGCTGATGTAGGTTATTTGTCTGCTGGGTCTTCTGTTTTCTCTTCAATTTCATAGACAGGCCAAAGAGGAATCTTCTATGTGGTCTTTGCTCAACCTGCTAGAAACAGCAGTCATCTTTCTCTCTCTCAAATTATGCTTTACTGTTTTCAAAATGAAAGAGTATGCTAGACAATAGATGCATCAAAAGGCGAGATGGTCATGGCCAGAAATCCTTTCACTAAAGCTCTGCTCGATCTGGCTTGGCTGGGGTCTAATAACAAAAGTTATTCAAAAATATATTTCTCATCACACCTCTCATTCGAAAACTCCCTCTTATATATTTAATAATGTATGTATATATGTCTGTATATATTGTTTGTTTTGCATCTATTTTTCCATGCTTGCATGGGTTTGGGGCATTATTTTACACCTGGATGCCTTTCCTAACACTAACCTTTAACCATTTTTTTGAGTAAGAGATCTTTTATTCTACACAGCTTTGAAGGCTGGAAGTGACCAGTCAGGAGTACATACATACAACAACAATACTGCTTACTGTTACTTATAGACAAATGATCATTGATGTGAACAAACGCAAATACACACATTTGTACATGCGTGCACACACACACACACACACACACACACACACACACACACACACACACACACACACACATCCACTCAGGTTTTGATTAGTCCTCAGCTATAGAAGATATTTGCTCAAGGTACTGTACAATGGGATTAAATCACACGACCATACCCATATCTATTATCTGCATACACACACACACACACACACACACACACACACACACACACACACGCACACACATGTACTTACATATTTAAGATAGTGAGATATGGTTCTCTGACCCAGCTCAAAGAGTAGCAACAAAACATCCAGTCCATGCCAGAAAGTGATGCAGATGTAAAATTAGTGAAGAAAACTGGAGCAATTTGTGCAATGTACTTTGCACAAAGATACAATATAATACCTATAACAAACCAAGGAGTTTCTATGTTTGCTCAACTTACAAGAAATAGCAGCTAAATTTTTTCAAGTTCATACTCTAATACCTTTTTAAAAAATGGGGATGATCATATCTGGAATGATTTTTAATTGTAGGTTTGCTCTATCATGATTGACGTATTGAAGAACAAGAATGGATGTACTAGTAGTAATAGGGAGGTTTGAACTTATGATCATGTAGTTTCCAGTCATAGACCAGATGTAAGTGTCCAAAAAAAAAAAAAAAAACATTGCTTATTTTTGACAATGTTTTTTTGACAGTGTTTTGAGAAGAATAATGAAAAAAGGGTGAAAAGCAAAGCAACACTTGATGTTATAAAGCCAGTCACACATTATGGTTGACTGTGCAAAATTTTAGCCTAAAAATATTCTCAGCACATTTTTGAACAATGAAACAAAAGCAAATACACAGACATATATAATGTCTATAGATGTGAGTAATCACTGTTTAACCCCCAGGAAAACCCTAACAGCAGATCTAAGATAAAAGGAGTTCTAGCTATAACCATCCTACTTTTTCCGGGCAATGGTTGTCTTTGACTACCCTACCCACTATGTCATTCGTTTAAAGATAGTTGGATGGGACGAGGTGATCTGGTTGCTATTTTTGGCAGGTTGAGAGATCATTTACAGATTGACTTCATGCGATACCCTGTATAAATTAGAGATATCTAAGAATGAACATGTGATGTCATTGATCACAGTAAGATATTTGTTAAACGGCGTAGAAAATTTCATCAAGTGCTTAACAAGCAGTGCACAGCAAGCTCTCCCATACTTATGCTCCATAAGGG
>NC_142941.1:60448033-60450533 GCF_046866305.1 Octopus bimaculoides
TTTTTTTAACTAGGTCTCACAAAACCCCTGCTTTCACCAATAACTCACCACCACTTTATCCTGCCATTTAACAGCACCCCCTATTACACAGAAATAACTAAATCCCTAACTAAACATATAAACAAAATTCTATGAGCAGTAAGTGAAAATTATAGGAGGGATGAAATTTTTTTATCCCCTTTCCAAAGCATATTCCAAACTCATCAACCACACCAAAAACTAACAAAAATTCTGGCAAAGTTCCCAACAACAACAACAACAACAATAATGGTTTCTTATTTTGCCACAAGGGCAGCAATTTTGAGGGAGGGGTTCAAGTTGATTACATCGACCCCTTTGTTCAATGGGTAATAATAATAACGATAATCCTTTCTACTAAAAGCACAAGGCCTGAAATTACATCGATCCCAGTGTTTCACTGGTACTTAATATATTGACCCCGAAAGGATGACAAAGTTGACCTCGGCAGAATTTGAACTCAGAATCACGCACCAGGTATCACGACCCTTTGTCATCTCACCTGAAAAGTTCAGCTTCTTGAGGTCATTCTTCAGTACTTCACCCCATGTCTTCCAAAGTTTCCCACTTTCATATGTTCCAGTCGCTTTGAGAGATCAGCACTTTTTTATGGAACTGTCAGTGTCCATCCATATCACATGATCAGACCAGTGCAGTCATGTGATGCAGATGGATGCTGACAGTAAACAGTAACCTGTAATTTTTACCTTCCTTACTTCTGCTTTCATTCCCGTATTTCCAGTTGGCATTTTAAGCAATTCTACCTACCCTGTCACACAATGCTTCATTCAAACTATACTAGTCTGATTTCGATATAGAAGACGATATAGAATCAGTAGATTGTCAAGTGAAAATACTGTGGTGTATTTGGTAATGTCACTTTAGAATTCGGAGTTCAGAAAATATGTGGTCGTCAGTTGGCATGGACGTGTGTGTGTGTGTGTGTGTGTGTGAACTGCCTGGTGACCAAGACAGCTTTGACAGCAGACCTATGATCAAAAGTATTTCAGTTGTGACTACCCAGTCTATCTAGGATTATATTATTCAATGTGTCTCCTTGATCTTTTTTTTTTATTCTAAGACAGTAAAGAATGATTAGAGGGAAATTTGGTGGCTATTTCTACCAGATCAAACCACTACATAGAGGTTCCCTCATTAACTTAAGTGCAGGGGAGACAAAATCTATAGTAGTGAACCAGTAGAGTTGGTAAGTTGTTGTACTGCTTAGCCTTAAGTCACAAGTTCAAATTTACTGCATTCCTGGACTAAACGCTTTTATTCTACAATGCTTCAGTTACTCATGAAGTGACCAAGAATAGAGATTTTCATCCATTGATACGTATCTCTGATCATTAAAATATCACACACACACACACACACACACACAAAATGATCTTACAGTTACAGTTGACCTTACAATTAATATGGATATAGATACACGCTACACAGAGTTCAAGGTCACTGGTTCAACATTTTTGCAAATGCAATCAAGTTCACACTAATGATTATTAGGTACAAATGTGAACCTGTAATCAGGGTAGAAAAGCTGCAAGTTAACTAACGAATAACAACAGTAGTAAAGGAGTTAGATATTATGCTGACTTCAGAACAGATAGAAACGACTGCTGAAAATCTAGTGTAACAATCTAGCTTGTTTTTGTTTCTCATTCTGTATGCTTGCATACAGAAATACATGCATGCACACGCATGCACATCCATACACACATGTACATACATACACATATACACATAAGCTAATAAGACGTCTAAATGTTAGCTAGATTTGACAGAAATAGCAGCTAAATTTCCCTAAAACCAAACTCTACTGTTTTTAGTGTGTGTGTGTGAGTATGTAAGTATATGAGCCACTGAGGGACCACTATGTGATAGCATGGTAGCTAGGTATGATAGAGATATCAGTTGTAAGCCTCAAATCACACCTTTTATAGCCTTATGTATGTAAACACGTGTGTGTGTGTGTGTGTGTGTGTGTGTGTGTGTGTGTGTGTGTGTGTGTGTAATTTATGCATCCATAAATGTATGCATGTGTATTTATATAATCCTCACTACTAATAAAATTGAACCTGGCTATTATCTTACCTTGTAAACATCATCATAATTTCTAACATCAACATGAAATTATAATTGTGGGGAGATGTGTATAGTTAATTATAATGACTTCAGTACTCAATGATAACCATGTAAATATCATGTTAATTAATATCATCTTCAGTAGACTATCACCAGATAAAATATTTCCTAGTATTTTTTTACAGCCACTTACTTTCTGAGTTCAAATCACACTAAGGTAGATGTTGCCTTTTATTTTTTTCGATTGAAGTGCCAGCATAGAATTAGGTCAATATAATTGATAATGTCCTCCTCCCGACAAAGTATCTATTATTGTGCCCACATTAGAAATTACTATTTTTTAAAAATTACAAGAATGTCCCATCTTAGACTACAAAGAATTCAATACATT
>NC_142941.1:60453033-60465533 GCF_046866305.1 Octopus bimaculoides
TATAACACAAACAGTAAAAGATATGATTACAGTATGCACAATATATAGTCCCTAAAACACACACACACATACACTACATCACATATTTGAAATGCAAACTGTTAAATGCAAACTGATATTTGAAATGCAAACAGTTACATAGATGATATATACAGGTAAACACACACAAGGTGCACAATATGTATTAACATACATTGTTCATATAACTAAATTTATATAGGTAATTCACATCATATATATATTAACATACACTTTTTAATATACACACACTACATCAATGCATATGATACACAAACACATTTAACATCCTATAAACACCCACTATAAATAAGACATGCAAGGCCTACAAACATTTTCATAAACTGAATATACACAGTGTGTAAATATATTGTAAATATACTCACAAAAACACACTCACAAATGTACATTATACGAAAATAACATTCATACACACCTCACATACATAGTACATATTATTGGTTCAAATTTTGGCACAAGGCCAGCAGTTTCAGGGGTTGGGGTAAGTCAATTACATTGACCCCAGTACTCAACTGGTACTTATTTTATCAACTTCGAAAGGATGAAAAGGAAAGTTGACCTCAGCAGACACACTACATACTTTTGATCATCATCATCATCATCATCATCGTTTAACGTCCGCCTTCCATGCTAGCATGGGTTGGACGATTTGACTGAGGACTGGTGAAACCGGATGGCAACACCAGGCTCCAATCTAATTTGGCAGAGTTTCTACAGCTGGATGCCCTTCCTAATGCCAACCACTCAGAGAGTGTAGTGGGTGCTTTTACGTGTCACCCGCACGAAAACGGCCACGCTCGAAATGGTGTCTTTTATGTGCCACCCGCACAAGAGCCAGTCCAGGGGCACCGGCAACGATCTCGCTCGAAAAACCTCATGTGTCACTCGCACAAGAGCCAGTCCATGGGCACTGGCAACAATCTCGCACGAAAGATATCATGTGTCGCCCGCACATGAGCCAGTCCGGGGGCACTGGCAAACGATCCCGCTCGAAAAACCTCATGTGTCACCCGCAAGCTGGCCCAGGGGCACCGGCAACGTTCTCGCTCGAAAGATTTCATGTGTCGCCCGCACATGAGCCAGTCCAGGGGCAATGGCATCGATCCCACTTGAAAGATTTCATGTGTCTCTCGCACATGAGCCAGTCTATGGGCACTGGCAATGATCCCGCTCGAAACATTTCATGTGTCACCCGCACAAGAGCCAGTCCAGGGCCACTGGCAACGGTCTCGCTCGAAAGATATCACGTGTCGAAAGATATTAAAATACATGAAACATGTACTACCCATATACATTCATGTGAGCAGACACTCCACATACACACATCACATAATACAACACACTGCACCACACAACATACAATACCATACAATATCTATATTCACACCATACAAGGGAACATTTATGTGGCTCTAAATGAAATAGTGACTAAATTTCTCACTAATCACATTGTATCATGTTAGATATGGAAAGGACACTCATGCAGTCTTACATACTCCTAAAAAAAAAAAAAATGATGTGAGACTTCAAACAAATATAAAAAACAAAAAGGTGGCTAAAATCATGGAATCATGCTGGAACATCTTTGATCATAAGCCAGCTCAATCAGGTTTTAGCTAAGAGTTAAACAATGACAGCACAACAACACACACAATGTATCAGTGCTCTCAATTGTTAATAAAACCCCTACTGTTTCTGTTTTAATGAAATATTTCCATCAGCAATTTAGAGAAGAGAAATTAATTAGAATTTTCAACATACCAGAGAGGTTTTTCACGGGAAAGATTGTTAACTGCAATCTGTTGTTTAAAATAAACATTTTGTTGTTGCTGTGTATGCCCCGGTTCTGACCTAATACAGCATAGCTATGGCATATAGATATTGTTTTTAATAAGATGATCAAAGAAGGAGAGGCAGTGTCCATGACATTTATGAGCTGGTGAGATTGATGGTGAGATTGATGTGGTTCATGTTTAGTTTGAACATTCTATAGGTTGATTCTTGCAGGAAAAATATGGGTGAGGAATAAATTTCTGAAGGTTGCAGTCCTGGAAATGGAGGAGTGGTTGAAGTGTTTAATATGGTACCCGAGAAAGAGCAACTTAATAGGAATTACAAGAGAATGAAGGACAAATAGGAGGAGCAAGCCCGAACAGAAAAGGACATGTAGATAACTAATTCAGAGGAGCGGAAACAAGGACAAAGTAAGTGTATGAAGGACAAGAGATGTAACCTAAAAACCAATTCTACCATCCATTGTGTATGACAGAAAGATAAAATATAACCATGGTCCTATAAGCTAAACAGTCCAGTTATATATTCACATATCAAATTCACTTTGGTAATGTGAAGACAATAGATTACAGTAGTATTGCAAAGACAAGTTACTTAAAGTTTAATGCCATCAACAAAAGAAGACTGATAAAGCTGATTCTTGAAAGAAACAACAGGCAAAAAATTGTGCAGAAGTAAGATGGTGATGTGGGCAAGACAGGAAGCTATTTCATTGTACTACATAGAGTTCATAAAGTGAAATAAGTATGTTGTGGGGAAGAAAATAAATCTGACATTTTAGGCTCCAATGAAGGGCCCTTGCTTGAAACATCAGATTATTTCTTCTTCCTAATGGCATTTTAACTTAATCTCACTAGTAAACTTTCTGCCCTAATCATTTTCCAAAACAGATTATGACCAATTACTCATTCTCTAAAACGTGTCTTTGATACTGACAACATCATAAGTTGGCAATTCAAATCTGCTGGTGGTATATTTTGCATGTTTTGGGACAGAACACTCTATTCTGCAATTTCCTTGGTTCAGCCAACTGTTTAGAATAAGTACTAGATCTAAAAATACCATGTGATAGATGGGTGTCTGTCTGTCTGTCTGTCTCTCTCTCTCTCTCTCTCTCTCTCTCTCGGAATATGTGTGTGTGTGTATTACATGCACACACACATACATCATTTTAATATTCAGTTTTCCATACTTGCATAGGCCAGACAGAGTATATTGAAGCAGGTTTTCTACAGTTTGATGTGCTTCCTGTCACCAACCATTGCCTCTTTCCAAGCTGTGTAATATTTCCTGTTGTCCTTTTAAACATGAACAGCTGATGGCTGGACATGTTTTCACTGAAGTTTGCAAAACAAATGGCACTAATTGTATAATGGTGATGTTCCTTTACTATTAGCACATAGTATCAAGACAAGAAGGCACACTCACACACACAAATATACATGAATTTATGCATACATATAATTGTTGCTTGTATGATGGTGATGTTCATTTGTAACTATATATATATAAAAATAATGAACCTCTCTCAGTTTTCTTGTACCAAATCCACTTACAAAGCTTCAGTTGGACTGAGCCTATATTAAAAGATACTTGCTCAAGGTACTCCACAGTGGGACTGAACCTGAACTTTGTGATTATATATATATATATATATATATATATATATATATAAACAATTGCAGCGTGGAAGGTGTTTATAAGCCGTTTAAAAACACACAAAAACCGTTAGATTCACTTCAACTTTTAAATTTAATTTGTCAAAATATTTTCGTCGCTTTGAGACCGCCACCTGTTCACTGACAAAATTCCGTGCTGCATCTCAGTGAACAGGTTGCGGTCTCAAAGTGATGAAAATATTTTGACAAATTAAATTTAAATGTTGAAGTGAATCTAATGGTTTTTGTGCATTTTTAAATGGCTTATAAACACTTTCCACACTGCAATTGTTTTTGTTTCAGCACACAGTCACTTGTAATGCAAATACATCTCTGTAATATATATATATAAGCCAGGATCTTGTTTTCTGCACAGGTTCACAAGTTCTTTATCTAAGATGCTGTACATCTTAAGCAAATACCTTGTGGTTGTAACTTTATAGTTGTGAACTAAATTTCTTAACCATAACAGCCATGCACATTCTTAAAAAACGCCTTGGAGTTACATTCAACAGTTTTTGTCAGTGAGCAGTATTTTTCTTTTATCACTTAATCAGAGAAGGAAAAACCCTTTTCAGGGCCTCCATAAGTAAAAAGGAGGAAGGAAGGTAAGTTATTCTCAGACAAGAGATCTATACTGAATGTATGTTTCAGAGTGAATCTACTAAAGACAAGCCAAGAGCCAGGTGCAAGGGTCTTAAACTAGATGATAGATTTATAACTACCATCCAAGAAAGGAACAATCCCTCAATGTGCTTCTACTTAGTTTCCATCAACTAAATTTTGCCCACAAGGCCTTGGGTGCCTTGAGGCTATAACAGAAGACACAATCCAAAGATGTCTTCTATAAGCCAAGGTATGCAGTGGAATCGAACCTGAAACCATGTAGTTGTGAAACAAACTACATTCCTTGGAGCTTACTAATTATTTACAATCAAAATTATGGATACTCCACCATTGTTTGAAGTCAGCAGTTTGTTCCAGTACGAAAGCTTGAAGTAATGGAAAGGTTGTCAACATTAACATGTTGTAATATATAAATGTATGTGGGTGGGTGTTTTGTAAAAGATGATGAGAATAACAAGGGGGTGTCAAAACAGCATTGCTTGAACTGAAATACATAAATTTACCTTAGCTAAGGTATTGAGTTCTTTTTACTCTGTTGATAAAGATATTTTGTAAGTATGAATATTTGCAAATACAGCCCCCACTGACTCCATGTGTTTGTTCAAAAAGATTTATAGCTTTGCTCTGGAATGACTCTCAAGAGTATACACACCCATGGTTACAAAGATAACTAAAAATGTTTTTAGGTTTGTTATCCTTTCAGTAGTTTCTGCTCAACCTAGCCTTTTTGCTGAGAAACTAATAGCTATATGCATAAAAACATTGCTTACCTCATATGTGAGTTGATTTGTACACTGATATCAATTTGACAACAGATAAAAGTTCTCTTTACACTAAACACAGCATGGAAACTAAAATATTCCCTTTTACCAAAGTATATATTTACACATATAAAATATAGTCTGGGTGTGGGATGAATCTTTGGAAAATATACTCTAAATCCTTGGAAAAACATCATAGATAAAATAAGCTCAAGTAAGGCAAAGTCACTGCAAACACTAAACCTCACAAACTATGAATGATCTTTTATGGTGATCTCACATATATAATTAGCTTAATTTATTTGCTCTGAGTTATGAAGTGCAGATGATTTCAAAGAAGGATGAAATAGTACTTTACACAGCTATTAATGACTAGGAGCTTTAAGGTCTTTGTAATATGTAGAGTAAAAAATTATTAAATGTGTATATTCTGTACACATTTTTCTTTACTTTTTGATGTAAATTTCAAACCCACCTCTATGTACCTTAATTTACAAGAGATTGTCTCTCCTATGTGGGTGAACCACCAGGAGTACACACGTTAGAACCATATATATATAACATTGCCAAAACTGTATCTTGAATATTAAGATTCTTCTTCAGGGTCCGAAGATACTTTAGCCTTCATCAGCTGCTGACTTACACTATAAATTTGGGGAATATAATACATTTTCTCAGGTTGGAAAAAAGAAATATCTTGTTTCTACAATCGAAAGCATAACTGCAATCAAAAGAAGTCCAGGGAAGGAGAATTACTGGACATTATTACCAGAAATGTATATTAAGCAAATCTTAAGACCTACATAACAATGCTAACATTAATACTATAAGTAATAATAGGAAAAGGTATTGTTGTGACATTCAGTTGTGACAGTCATACATCTCTAAAAGCAATACAATATTGGCTTGAACTAAGACTCCAAATAAAACTGAATTCCTTGTGCGTGTGTGTATGTGTGAATATGTATTTGTTTGTGCATATACACATACATGCATGTACAGGTACTTGTATGAACACCGATATAAAAATGTAAAAATAACGTTTGTAGAGTATATATATGTGTGTGTGTGTGTGTATATATATATATATATATTTTCATATGCTATTTTGCATGTATATATGGATGTGTGTTGCATGTTTGTATGTATACATGTAGGATACATGCATGTTTGATGCGTTGTGTTTTTGTTCTCAAGACCTCATCATTGAATATAAAATTTGCTGTGGTAATTTTCTTGAGTGTGTGTGCATATATATATATATATATATATATATATATATATATATATATATATTATATATATGCATTATATACATAAATGCATATAGACATATATACTACATCATTAAATAGACCAGTTCACTGAGAAGGTTGTACAAATATCATAGCAGTAATAAACCATAGTAAAAGTTCAGCATGGAGTTCCAACAAATTCATAGCATCTCATTTTGGAAGTTACCTCTATGCATCTAAGAGCAAGAGACCACCCTCATCCCACCCCATCAAGTGCCATCTTTATCAGATAGATTGCATCAAATTATACTTGCAACAAATCTGTTTGATATCACCACCTCCTATCTCTATGATGAGGCTTTGATAAGAGATATACACATATCACATACATGTATCATACATATACACAGGTGCTCTATAGTTAGACATACAAATATACACATCTAACATGCACTCAGACACATAACACATGTGCACATACATGTACATTTATCCTACATGTACACATGCATAACTTATGAAAACATGTATGCTACATAATGTGCATGTGTAGGATACATGTTCCTGGCATCAATGTGGTATGAAAAGTACAGAAGAATGACGGTATCTACAGACCAATAATGGAGGGAATTCTCTTACAAATCTAATATCCCAAAACACTTACAGCTTTATGCCTATTATCATTGTCATGACAAAGTGTGTACAAACCCAACTGACCACATAATGGCTGATCCTGGATCATACATATACATGCATGCATCATAGACATCACAGATTGTTCATCTTTATTGGATGGATCAAAAGGATATTGGTGAATTTTAAGAAGAAAAAAACATCACAAACAAATGAAAAGACAACTAATCTGATATTGTTATTTGAGACCACAAAATATAAATATATCCTGTTGTAGATGTCACCTATGTTTTTGATGTTAATTAGTATGAAAAATACAAGAGAAAATAAACATTTATGGACCCCTAATGAGGATCCTGAAAATTTTGTACTCAAAATAAACTTACAAAAATACCCAATACACTTTTTATTATGCCAGGGTGTGTATTGAACCATCTGACCAACTTACAGTTGAATCTGATCTCTTGAAAGAATATTTAGCAACAAAATTCAAACATGAAAGAGGATTACAATATTTGCAATGAAAAATCTGTGCCTAAAATTGAAAAATAAATGAATGAAAAACAAGTTTTGTTTATATCTATTTTTTACACGGGTGATCAGTCAAAATAGATGTGGAAACATAAATGGAAAGAGAAAATGTGTATAAATGTGGATAAATATATACATGTACTTTATATATATATATATATATATATATATATATATATATATATATATATATATATGTGTGTGTGTGTGTGTGTGTGTTATATACACAATGCACACACATGCAGTAAACATACACATAAATTCACAAATACTAACATATATAAAGATACACATTCACATACATACATGGACACATATGTATACACACACAAACATACACAGGTATATATATATATATATATATATATATATATATATATATATATATATATATAAGCACATAGACATACTTACACATCTGTACATATATACATTTTAAAATAAATAAATACATATTACTGTTCAATGAAGTATGTATACATATTCAATATGAACTATACACAAACAATTATTCAATAGAACGTACCTATCTATTGCGACATAAATTTAACGTACTCAAAGTGTACGCATACACCTACATGTTTATCGATTTCATTCAACAGATAAACAGCAGTGATGCTCTAGCATGGCCTTAACTACACTAACACACATACACACACATTACTATTGACTAAATTATGTATGTTTGTGTTGCTTACCAAAGAATACACATGTATGTATGTATGTTTTCATTTGTTTTGTATGAGAAATAAAAATATATATATAAATACAATTTCACATTAAACTGAAGGATCACTCAATATAGTTTTTAGGTGCATCTGACTATAACTGGTGTGCCAAAGCTTGAAAGTCACTGTCAACATTTTCCTTGTAAATAAAAAACAAATTGTGGATATTATATGCATAAGTCACATGACTGTTGCTCACTGTGAACATTATAAAATGACAATGATAATATAGGCAAGATCAAAAACAGTGACATGAGATCTCTCTCAGCTTATTTCTATTTTGTCATTTTTAAAAAAATTTCTATTATTAACATGTGAAATTAATTGTCCTGTCAAAGGGATAGAATTAATTTCTACAACCTAACAGTCATGCACCTAAACAGGGAGTGAGTGTATCTATCAAAATATGGTTTAATAAACAGTGTGGTCAAATGATTTGCTACTATGGCAAGAAACTATTAGTGACCGCTGTGGAAGATCTATAGTTCATGTTACTTAACATGTAAATGTGTGGGGGGGATATCTGTTTATATGTGTGTGTGTGTGTGTGTATGTGTGTGTGTGTGTGTGTGTGTGAATCACAACTGTCCAACGTACGGGAACATGAAACTCTGACTAGCAGTTTTTTTGGTGATGTTTTTGAGGTTTAATAATAAAATATATATATATATGGAGAGAGAGAAAGAGAAAGAGAAACAAAAGACTATGGAACCTGGTGTGACTCCTGACCTTGCCAGCTCCTGTTAAACTATCCAACCCATGCCAGCAAGGAAAACTGATATATGATGATGATGATGATGATGATGATGATGATGATGGGACCCAATCATGTACATTCATGTAACAGACCTAGTAATCAAGTTCAATTTCCTCTGGATAAAGAAATTAGACTGTTGTCGACTGTTGATTTTTTTTTTCTGTTTTCGTGTTTTTGTTTTCATTTATAGGAGTAGTCAAAATACCCAAGACGAATTGACTTACATCATGTGCACGATCATATCATTCACTTGAAGATAGTCTATCTTAGGAAGTTGTAAGCAGTTTGGTATGTCCTATCAAGTTCTTCTATAGATACTTAAATAGATACCTCCTTTTTTTTTTTCCCCCCCCAGTCTTTCTTAAGTATGAACATTATATTTTCAGTCAATTCCAACCATTATTACTTGGCATTTGCATAATATTAATTTTCCGTTATTCAGTTTAGCGAGCCAAATAACATCTTAACATTATAATAAGTCTGGTGAGGCACTTATTCAAATTCAGTAAAGCAATCTCACAGTAATGCTGTACCTGCAAGAGGTTCTGTATGTCCAGAAGCTTTATTGAACTGAATAAGCAATCATCCCCCAAATTGATCTCATTGCATTGTTAAATAACACTGATCATGTGAACATTAGGCACAGTCAAATGACACTGTACGTAAAATATAGCATATGCAATGCTGCAGTAGCATAAATGTTATGTACATTTACATACACATGTACACACATATATACACATACATATACTCACACACATATGCATCATACATAACGGCACAGACATTATACATATATATACACACACACACACACACATACACCTACATGTATATATATATATTATCTACAACTCATATGTGTATGTGTGTGCATTCATTTCCTATTTTGTGTGATACAAACGCACACCCACTGTAATTATTTCTGTATTTCTTACCATATATATATATATATATATATATATATATATGGGAGAATATACAAATAATAACAACAGACGAGGACAGGTGGTGTAAATAACAAAAGTATATATTAGTATGACGCTTGGGAATACGGATATATATATATATATATATACAAAGTCATAAATGACAGGGAAATATTTTGATGAACTTTTATTTGGCAATAAGAAAAATGCTATATTATACATATATATATATATATATATATATATATAAAGTCACTTCACGTCAGCTTTCCAAGCTGGTTCAACAAGATCCAAAAGGACAGAGGACCATTTCTTGTGTATGTGTGTGTGTGTGTGTGTGTGTGTGTGTGTGTGTGTGTGTGTATGCATATAGAAATATTAGGTTAACTTTCTACTTATCCTGCTACAGTACACATACATATAATTTTGTTATAAGGATTTTTAATAATCAAGGCACATGAATTCGTAGGATGCCAGAAATGGCTAGGTATGATAACATAGTGAGTTAAACAACATTGAAGACATCAAGCGCTGGTTGGATACAGTAGATACGCATATGCCAAATCCAGTTTAAACCATAGATCCAACTCAGAGGTGGGTCCTCAGTGCGGCATAGGTATAAAAAGTAAATGCCATTTGTGTTTACTTTATATATATATATATATATAATGCAAAGAGAGCAACAAGAGATAGATATAACTACATGGCTATCACTATATACATCAATGATGTAATCCATGAAATGTGCTTCTTGGTGGCAGAGAAAACTGAGAAGAAAACGACTGCAACAAATATATTTAAATATCATCAGTTCCATGTTCTATGATGGGGCCATGATAAGAGAAGCATTTTTCACACTGGTAAATGTAATCCTCCCTAATATACAGACACATAAACTCATTATACATTGCAATATATAACACATGCATATCATGATACACATCCACACACACACACACACAGAGTCATTATATCAGAATTCAGAAGTTTATGTACATGCACAAACACATATACAGTAAAGGCTTGGTGATAAGAGTTTTAGACTCACAATCACACGATCATACTTTTGATTCGGAGTCTGAGTGGTACATTATATCCTTAAGCTAAGCACTTCAGTTCATATTACTCCAGTCCAACTGTGGGTTAACCCTGCAATTGATTGCTGTTTCATTCAGGGGTTAATTTTGTATTCGCAATAAATTATACGCTATGGAACGTGGGATGAGTTCCAGCCAAATGAGCCTTTCGGCTCAAGAGAGACATTACAACTTTAACAAATATGGATGCACGCACACACCACGCCACACCACATACAGAAATTGACCTAGAAGACGCAGTCGTTTGATTCTTGACCGAAGCCAATTCAACTAACTCGTGTCACTTTGAGACATGCACAAACACCACAAAAGCACTTACTTTTTTTTTTTGCCATTAATAAAAGTAGTAAAAGTATTTAGTACCATAACATGGGTCTAAAAATTTTCTTGATGGTACTTCAAATAATATCCATTAATCTCCTTCCATAGACTTCTTTTAATTGTAGCTGGACCTTTCATTGTAGAAAAAGCAAATGTTTTTTTGTGTCATTTGTTACAACATTGCAAATGAAGATTGTCATCCATTTGAACCACTCAAAGTAACCATTATAGTTGTTGTTGTTCTGGTTGGGTCTCACAGGCATATCTTCAAAGGTCTTCCAGCCATGGCTATCCATATTTTATTCAGATATGATGAATCAAGGACATTATATATTGTGTACTTCCATTTTTGAGATGGTAAAATTTGATTTGAAAGAGGTTTCCTGTTGTTTCCAGCAGGTCAGACAACCACTCAGAGACCTATCTTGCAGGCTAACCAAACTTATAAACAGTACCTTCCATCTGTATTGAACCATTACAATAAATACACTAGAAATGATACAAACTTGCAAGGAGGCATCTACATGGTCATTTGACCTGCAAGAAACAACAGCCAAATCTCCTTCAAATCACATTTAGCTGTCTAACAAACAAACAAACAAAAAACACACTGGATAATGTGGTTTATATTGAGTGTATCTTAATAATAAACAGGGTGGTCATGGATGAAATGCCTTTGATCATATGTCTTTGAATCAAAGCTAAACAACAGATGACACCGACAGTATTTACCAGATAATATGCATTCAACTAGCACATAGCGTTCGAGTGCTTGCTTCATATATTTCCCTCCTGTGTTTGTTTCTTATAGTTCAGGTGGAGGGAGGGAGTTAACACTTCTCATCTGCAAAACAGCTTTCAATTTCAGGAGAAAAAAAAATTGTTTTCAAATCATTGATTTTTTTTTTCTTGAAGCTACCAAGTGCTCAACCAGTAGTTTAATGAAGGGCTAGTAGAAAATAAAAAGATGCCATTGATGAGAGGCGGGGGGGGGGGGCACAAATTTAAAAACCAAATCTTCTTCAATATGAAAGCAGTGATTATAATAACTGTTTCTGATTTTGGCACAAAGGGGAGTGGGGTTAGTCAATTACATCAACCCCAGTACATGACTGGTACTTTATTTTATCAACCACAGAAGGATGAATGACAAAGTTAACTTCAGTAAGATCTGAACTAAGAATGTAAAGAGCTGAAATAAATGTCACAAGGCATAGGAATAAATACCACAAGGTATATTTTCTGACACTCTAATGATTCTGCCAAACCACCCCACTCCACCACCACCACCACCACCACCACCACCAAAACCACCACCACCATGATTTATAATTTATGCACAAGGCCAGCAATTTTGAGGGAGAAGGTTTGTCAATTAGATCTCCTCCAT